>NC_061110.1:95267339-95281207 GCF_015104395.2 Macrobrachium nipponense | reverse complement strand
CGATGAAGACGAAGATGACAGCCTTCTTCTTCTCCTCTCCTCGTCAGCTCCACGCAGGACAGTCGTCAGGTCCTCCATCCAGGCCGGAGCCGGGGCTATTGCCGAAGCAACACGGCCCCGACTGCACCTGTCCGGAAGGACCTGGGACTGGGGAAGACACACCGTGGGCAGGACCAGCATGGACAGGCACAGGAACCAGGAGCGACAGGAACAGCAACCAGCTCAGGAGCGGCAGGAACAGCGGCAGCGTAGACCCAGAAGGGACAGCCAAGCCAACAGCGGAATCACATCAGCGGCAGGTATGGCAGGCCCAGCGATCGCCTCGTTGGAACCTCGGCAGCCAGCGGAACCCTGGTCCCGGCGGCCGGTCCAGGGGCGAGCTGCTGGAACAGCGGAAGTCTGGGGCAGGCAACACGAAGAAAAAGAGGAAAAACAGGCGGCGGCGGCAACCCCACCTCGGTACGGCTGCGGCCCTAGTAGCGGCAGACGGCGTCATCGACACAGCATGGGGGAGTGTAGACCATGAGGGGGGGGGAGCAGCATAAGCGGCCGTGGTAGTAGTGGAGACCGCCCCAGACCTCGCTAGACGCTGCAGCAGCCCGTGGATGCTAGGCACGCCCTGCCTCCGCGGTGGTCCATACCTGTCCAAGGTCGTCTCCCACGGATGTAGCACCTGCGGTAACATAGATAGATTAGTAAGAGGGGTTCCCTCACGCACGGGGGGAAGACATGCCCCACCCCGAACGCAAGGAAGACCCCAAATACAAAATACAACGAAGAAGCTGAGCGGGGGGCAGGAAGGAAGACGAAGAATCGGATACCAAGGGAGTCGCGGGAGAGCTTTCCGACGACTTCCTGGCAGACCTTCGCTTCCCCTACCCCCGCACAGCAGTGAAAAGTAATATGAAAATGAAACAGAATACTGCCCTTGCGATTCACTTCATAGAACTTAAAGGGGAAAAGATCAATTCCCGGGTAAGAACGGAAACTTGATCCAATAATATGATGCTATCATAAAATATATATGAAAATGAAACAGAATACTGCACTTGCAATTTCATTTTCACATAAAAAAATCGTAAGGATCAAATTCCCGGGTAAGAACGAAATTGATCCAAATTAAATTTCATGCAAATAAATAAATGAAAATGAAAAGAATATTGCAATTGCGAATCCACTTTCATTGCATTCTATTATACAAAATTAAAAGGCTCGTGCCGAGCGCAATCACACTCTCGGTAACGAACGCACAGGGCAAAAATATAATGAAAAGAGTACTTACATTTTTCAATTACACACTTCCGCCCAAAATACATGACTCGGCGCGAGCGCGCCCGCCCTCGGCACCGAGACATAATTCAAGGGTTCAATTCCTGAAAAGAGAGGAAATCGCCGCATCTACGGCGATAACTCCATGTTGGTTCATAATTAAGTAATGAAAATGAAAACAGTGTACTTACAGTTTCATTTTCAAGTCAAACAAACCATTAGTAGAAAACACAATATAAACAAAGCATACGACGATGAAGCGGGCAGAGAGCGATGACGAACACGTCCTTCACACCCGCGGCCGAAAGCAAAAAGATGTTTACCTCCATCGCAGCGGCGCGCGACTGCGGACAAGCAGTTAACTACCGTTCTCCCCTTGTTCGAAGCTTACGACCGTTCCAGCTGCCGCTAGCTACTTCCTATTGTTAAAGGACCGATGGTTTGTATTACGTATCGGAACAAAAAATGATTTGTCTATTAATGTGTCTCTGGTCTAAATAACCTAAATGGCAACAACTAACTAGACTTTGGATCATGACATTTTGGAAGTTGGTTCATTTCCCTTACACAAACCACTGCATTATGTACAGTATTTTTGTTTAAATTAGGCTAACATGGAATAAGACTTATTAAATGTGGTAACATATATACCCTTACCAGTACCTAAATTAACCTTGGTCACTATTCAAACTTCGAATGGCTTCAAATATTCAATTCTACAAGTATTTTCCTGAGTACGCAAACCAAACCAGAAATTACGATGACATTTCTTCTAGTATTAAATCTCATTTGCTGTACTCTGGCTATCTTTTTTGTATCAACCACTGAGGTATGGTTTCTCACACATTTTCAGATCTCAATACATAAACATGCTACCTCTTTTGTTTCACAGAGTAGGGAGCGATAATTTTATAGATAATTAGTTCCACTTAGAGAAGAATGCTGCGTCTTTTAAATATGAGTTTATCAGCATTAATGTTTCCTTGTTAAAATTGAGTGCATCCACTCCCTTGGTAATATGTCAAAGAACTGAAAATACTGTACATATACATGCAATGCCATCATATCTGACTGTTTACAAGCTTTGAAAACCAGAAGTTAATCTAAAATAATCAAGAAGCAAGTTAGAATTTCCCTGATAGTTCCTGACTTTGATGACTACATTCAATTAAGTGGGAAATGTGAGGTTAGCTCAATAAAAAGATCCCTATAGTTAATAATAATAAGCCTAAAGGACCACAGTGGTAATCTCCACAACCAGTGTTTTAAGACTTGGAGTAAGATTTGGTTGAGGCAGGGTATGACAATTTCCTATGGGGTTAACAAATAAGCAAGGTTATGTACCCTAATAATTTCTAGATTTATAGCAAACAGGGTCACGGGCAGTATGAAGCAGTGGCCTTTAATAGGCCTGGTTGGGGAAAAGTAAGCTGAAAAGCATCTTTATGTTTCACTTTAGGTAAAACTGAAGAAGACCTATGCTGTACCCCTCTGGTTTGGTAACTATCAGTTTATGTGCAAAATGGGTGCTGTATCTAATACCAGCCAGTTGGGGATGAATGCAAAAACATGAGCAAAAGATGGTAAGTACCATAAACAGACACAAAAGCCATAAACATTTGCAAAAACATTAAAAAAAGGTGGTAAATATTAAGGTCACTGACTGGCGGGAACCAGGCCTTGATAGGCTGATATTAGGTAGTCTTCACTTCAGTTTTATCTTCCCTTTATAATTTACAACACCCTAGGTCAGGTTAGGTTGTGGGAGGAAGGTCACCAACAGCAAGTAAGGTATGGATGCCTAGGTTAGGTTACATTTAAATACATCCTTGTTTTTCAATCTTTTTCCAAAAAATCTAGACTACTCATAGATTGCTAGTGTGCTTCCCCAAAATTAGGCCCTTATTCAGACCAAAAGGAGGATGTAATGGGCTGACCTAGGTATATGGCCAAATTAGTAAAATTCCCATAAACACTATCAGAATTAGGGAATTTTACATTCTTATTCATTAACAGGTTTAAAAGTAGGCCAATGTCTTACGATATTACAGAGGATAGGTAGTAGGTATTGGGTACTAGTAGGTACACTTAAGATAAGAAGTGGGCTTTGAGATACCCATGGTGTGATCTTTCATAGCATAGTTGAATAAAATCAACAATTATAATATACTACATTAACCTAATTTATGGGCGAGAAAAACGAAAGCTAAGGTAGTAAGTGGGTTCGTTCTTGTTTAAGTTTGTCTACGCCCAAGGAATTGCATAGGCTAATGATAACCTGGGTTAAAATCACAATGTAACATCTCCTAATTATTTTAATGCCATACCCGCTGCAGTCCTCCCCATAACCACAAAATATAACATCAAAGAGACCTACGTCTCTATTAATGAGAGATTTATTGGATTACATTTGACCTCGGGTTACCATAAATAAAGCATGATGGTCTGCAACTTACAGGGAAGAAATAGAGTTTTAACCTGTTTCCCCATGAAATGAACTCAATACTATTCATTATTACCAATAATTTAAAAAAATTACTGACCTTTTACAAGATAATCTTGGAAAACAATATAGCGAAACTGAAAGTACGTCCGCAGTTTTGACGTTTCAGCCCTTGAAGGAAAACCTTAAGGGTCGGACTTTGGAACACAAACAAGGACGTCGGATGGCGGCGTTTTCCATCAGATGAGAAGAGCAGAGTATTGTTTCTTTTTCCATGGCATTGGGAGCTGGGGTAACGTTTGATCAAATTTCATGTTTTCTTCAACTTGGAGAAAGAAAGACCAGAGAGAGAGAGAGAGAGAGAGAGAGAGAGAGAGAGAGAGAGAGAGAGAGAGAGAGAGAGAGAGAGAGAGAGAGAGAGAGAGATCCAACAGGACTAAAATTAACGTCAAATGACTAATATGGGACTCCAAGTTGCACGAATACAACTTATTACATAATTACAATCGAATACTATACATCTTGCTTTTTAACAAGGCGATAAAAACTGCTTATAAATTTTGATACTTTATTACACGAAGAAATATTTGCATCTATTTCGTGTACAGATAATCGCTGGCATAATATACGGAGTTAGGAGACGTTTTAAAAATTTACTCATTGATAAAGTCATCGACATTTTACTTTTCCAATCTCCTATGATTATACAGAACTACTGTTTTCTTCTCAGCAACCTACTATATAGGAATTAGTTTGTAAGACACTCATATAATGATCCAGTAAAATTATATTTGAGAACCACGTCTAACTTGTGATATCTTCAGCTGGGCACATCCGTCGCAAAAACCTTAACGTATGCTAACGTCCGCAGAGAAAGTACTGTCATGCAAAATAAAACGTCGTATGTATAGTAGAGATTAGAGAACAACATTGCAGTAATTAGTACAGAACTAGCATATTATCCAATTTTACTTCAAGCCAAGAGCTGATTATCGACAGTAGAATAAAACAATGAAGCTGAAGTAAGTACGTAAATTCATTATATAACATATATATATATATATATATATATAATATATCTATATATATAATATATATATACACTATATATATATTTTATATATATAATATATATAAAAATAATATATAACATATATACGTATATATATATATGCACTATATATATATATATATATATATATATATATATATAACGTATATATTAATATGTATTATTTATATTTATTATTTAAACAAATTCCTAAATCTGCCATAAATATTCTGCAGTTTACTTGAAGCATGAAATAATTTGTCAGTTTCTTATATTTAACAGAACATTATCTAGCTCTCGATACTTGACTTAATTTTGCGGCAAATTTTCCCTTCATGAGGTAGACGGGAACATGAGTCCTATACAGGCGTAGCCATTTATCTTTTGCTCTTTCTGTTTGAGCTCCTATATCTGTTCTGGGCTTCATTTCTCCTTAGTTCTCCTAGTTGTCTTCGTGTTGATATCTTCACGTTTTCTACCTAACTGCTCCTAGGCTCTCCTCATCACATATCCATACGATTTGTGTTTGAAACCGGAGTCATTTTTCAAAATCTCTGAGGACACTGTTTTGTTTATCAGTCTCTCTCTCTCTCTCTCTCTCTCTCTCTCTCTCTCTCTCTCTCTCTCTCTCTCTCTCTCTCTCTCTCACGAGAAGAAAACCTTCACAAAATTCGCTACTTCATAGGCTTATACAAACGAGGCGCATGCGTGGAATATGTAAACAATAAAAGTCGACAGGACTGTTTATTAATGATGGACACGTAGTCGAGTGATTAAAGAGGATTTGTTTAGTATTGTACACACACACACACACACACACACACACACACACACACACACACACACACACACACAAATCTCTCACAATCGAAGAGGTCCTAAGACGAGTGAAAGATCCATAGGCGCATGTTTTTCGTAGCTCGTCACGAGTGTGCAAATGCGACAACGACGTAACCGAAGGCCGACCTTGGGCGTATAACAGTGCGATAACAAGGCACTGCAATGAACATAGCACAAGTGCAGGGATCAAGTGCGTGTTACGAAACAGTTGCGTAAGCGGTCTGATGTAGTGAATGACTTAATTACGAGATGTATTCATAAGTTTACGGATAGACTATAGATACTTGAGATAAATTCAATCGAATGAGACGTAATGAAAAGGATATTGAGGCTGCAAGACGCGTTTTGATGTTTTGATGGTCGTCTAGCCCAAAGGAAACTTTGCGTTTTATGATGGAAAGAAGAAGGTTGAAATAACAATGATGCGTTGTGGTAATTTTTGCTACACAGAGGGTTTAAATTTGTGGTGAATTTGATTTCACAATGAATATACAGAAGCTAATGCTTAAAAAACGAACACAAATTATTGCACACGTACAAAAATATTTCAGAAAAAGCAAGCAGCGTTTTAAAAGCGAAATGACTGAACATTGTTTTCAAGAAAACGCCTCGATGGCTCATCCTGCCACTTCAATAGGAACTGAACAACTATTGTCTCTAATTCAACCTACAGCTGCGGAAATTCATCTTGGCAATCTACCGGGAGCTGCTCAATTGACAACTTCAATAGATTTCACACGAAAACCCAAGTCATCATAACCGAGTTCAAGAAAATATTGGCTTGAATTGTTTCCAGTACTGGAAAATGCTACTAATTATCAACTGATTGGCTGATTTTTTATCTATTTATTTATCTGTTATTATTATTATTATTATCATTATTATTATTTTTTTTTTGCGAACACTAGAGGCACTTGCTCTTTAGTGCCAGTAGCAAGATTTGTTGACAATTTTCCACGCGAATAGTTAAGCTTCTTATTTTGTTTGTTTTTTTTTGTATGGTGTTTTTCGTTGCAGGGAACCAGTGGCTTATTCAGCAATGGGACCAACGGCTTTACGCGACTTCCGAACCGTCGAGAGTGAACTTCTGTCACCAGAAATACACATCTCTAACTCCTCAGTGGAATGCCGGAGAATTGAACTCGCGGCCACCGAGGTGGCAGGTCAAGACCATGCCGATCACGCCACTAAGGCGCTAAAATCCTTCTGATCCTATTTCATCAGACGTATTTCAGTACTTTATACTTTATATGTCAGTGACAGGGTCTAACACATCACAGCTGATCGTCTAGTTGACAGTGCCAATAATAGTATATATATATATATATATATATATATATATATATATATATATATATATATATATATATAATAGCTGTGTTTGAAATGAACTTAGGGAAACCAGGCCAAACTGAATCCCCACGATTTTCATTTTCGCAAACCCTGTTGATAAAGTTTGAGTCGGAAATGTTAATGAAGAGACTAAATGGGTCTTGCTGGGATGTTTAATTTATGTACACTAGGGATTTCCTACATAAGGGATATGGTCGGAAGGTTGGGAGATCGTGACTCTTCACCAATACTGAAATTCAATTCTCAAACATTACGATGAATATAGCTTTCTATTCAGCTATTTCCCTAAAACAGGAAGGTGACAGTAATTAATAAAAATCGTTTTAAGTGATCTCATTCATATCCCATATGTCTTGAAATAACGTTCAAAGTTGAAATTCTTATGTTCTCTTCCGTATCAAGCTTTTTATATAAAGCTTAAGTTTTTCCTTAGCAAGGAGGCTAATTGTTTTCCGACGTCGCTCAAATTTTTGTGTGATGCCTATATACATCTTAAAAAAAAAAACCCCCCAAAATGGCCGCTCTGTTTTCCTGGGGGGACGCTCGAGTAGGACAGAGCAGAACCACTCGCCCGGCACAGGAAGTGGGTGGGTGGGTGGGCGGGGAAGGGAGGGGGGTTGGACATTAGCGCATGTGAAAGGGAAGGAAAAATTGGAAACGAAGCACGACGCAAGAGTAAAGAATCACGAAGGATGCTTCCGGTTCTTGCCAGACACTTAATTAGGGCTTGTACCCTCAAGAGCCCCGCATTTTTCTATTATCCTGAAGAGAGAGAGAAGAGAGAGAGCGAGAGAGAGAGAGAGGAGAGAGGAGAGACGAAGAGAGAGAGAAAGAGGTAGAGAGAGAGGAATTGATTTTGTTCCGTTTGAATAAAATCCGTAAAAGAAAAAAACAAAACAAAACTGAGCCTTACCAATACACGCCTCTTCAGTATTTTTTGAAAAATACTACAAAATTTTCTAAACGAAAGTAAGATGTTAAAAAATCTTGCCATAATGGGCGTTATGTCTGTCCGTCCATCTGCCATTCAATCACGGCCAAACGGCTGGTCCGATGGGCACGAAACTTGGCAGGGTTATAGTGGGGACCCCTACGATGGTTTATAATGGGGTTTCATCCTAACCCCTACCCTCCCCCCCCCCCCCCCCCCCCGCAATGGCGCGATGTCTCCTTCTCTTTGCGGGTAACCAGCTAGTTCCAACAATAGCAATATATCAAGATGAACAATTTCTTACGCCTTTCAAAAAATGTTAAAGCTACTTACTAGGAACTGTTAAGATAAAATTAAGAAAAAGTCTAGTTTAAAGAAATACCGGTTAATAAAACGCAATAACTTACTCCACATTTATCCCTGATGCTGTATTATTTAAAGGCTATACCGCTTTATTTGTTACTACCTCGTTTTTTTATTTTTTAATAACCTTGTCCACCAAGTTGTCACAACTCACCTCAGTTGCGGGAGGTCGAAAGGTCTTTGGAAATGAAACATACCATCATATTTTCAATGCTTTATTTCTGACTTAGTTTAATCACATTCACTTTGAAGGGCCAACCACAGTGGAAAGCATAGGTAGGGATTGTGGCTTCCTAAGTATTTACAGCATAAATATTTATGTAGGACACAAAGGCAAGGCTCTCTCCTCCTGCTGGCTGTAAAATGAAAGCCGTTAGCAACCTCACTGGGAATCGAAAAGCTTTCTCCGTTTTCTTTTCCATTTCTTCAAGCTCTCCGTTTTCTTTAACGATTCCCGAATGCTCACAATATCCAGCGTAGAACCTTCTCCTTCTCCTTCTTCTTCTTCTTCATTCGGATCTGATGCGGCGCTCACTCCCCGCGACCAGTGAGATTGGTAACGGCTTCGCCATAGACACAGCACAGCGTATTTTGAGTTTAGGCGTCACTCATCTAGACCAGTCAGCATCACAATATGAAAAAGGCATTTTGGGTCCTCACATAAAGGGTTAAACTTGGTCAGAGAGGGCCAAAAAATTTTCACCGTGAGTTATCAGGTCATACGCTGCACCAGTGTGTGAAAATACAGCCAAATATATCTTCTAAACATCAAATAGCTTCACATAACGATAATATAATCTTTGTTCCCAGAAAATAAATAAGCTCTGATAGAAAATTTCATATATAGATAAAGCAATGATTAACAGCACTCGTTTTTTTTTTTTTTTACATTATATTATTGTTAGCATGGTAAACTAGTACAACCAGATGAAGAGATATTTTCATTTCGGAAGTCTAGTGGACATTCAAGAGGAATTTCTGTCCTGAAAGAGATTACATGTTTCGCGTCGAGAGCAGGTGGAGGAGGAGGAGGACAGTTGTGAACGATGGATTAGCACACCAATTTATAATCCTATCTGTTAACTGTGACCCAGCAGACAGCCTCGCATTATGAACTTCCAAAAATATATTGTCCTTATAAATTCTCTCGAGATACCACTAGAGCAAACGCATTTCCAAAGTAAACATCCAACTGGCGGCACCAACATACATGCAGCTATGATAACTGAATTTCGCCTTACGACAAATGATTTACTTCTCTCGTTACGGGAATATTCTGTCCAAAAACAGAAAATGAGGTACCTCCAGAAAAGAAAGAAAGAAAAAAAATCTTTTGGAGATGTTGACATCACAAGTGGCTGAAAATGTACAATCCTGCTAAAACAAATATGTGATGTTCTTGTTTTAAGAAAAAGATTTCCATTCAGCCATCTTCACTCGCTGGCAACTCTGGCAATTATGCTACCTTTATAAAGACGATTTACTTTAACTACCAGGCAAATCACAGCATGTCAACATACACCAGCTTGACTCCTAGTATGTCAGGAACTGCACAAACTTTACATCTAAAGGCTTTACAATGAACTCAAGAAAAGGGGGGTGAACTACTGATGCAGTCATGCACGTGTTCAAAAAGACTCAAGAGCAAATGTTCCAGAAGCCAAAACGTCAATATTTAAGCCCGACGACTCTTCTTCACCAGCCTACTCCTGTTTGGAATGCGCGCCCATCCATCCCCGTGGGACTCATTCCTCCCCTTCCTATTGTTCTTCGTGTTCGAGGCTCAAGAGCATTTTGCATTTGAATCTTAGAGAGTCTTACCATAATCGATTAATGTCCAACCAGTCAAAAGTAAGGAAGACAACACTGCATGATGATGAGAAGAAACGGAGATCTCAGTGAATCACAGGGTAGGATTCTCTTGAGGACATTTGATAAGAGGGACAGAAAGCGTTTGGTTAGTAAGACTCAATACTGTTCTGTACCGGTTATTGATTATTAACGAAAACGGGAGTAGTGGGGGGGAGAAATCAGCATACATATTCACCATAATCCCAGGAGACCAGCTCTTTGGATTTACCAATATATGAGTTTCAGACATATATGTTTATATATATAAATATATACTCGAGAAGGGTCATACAAGTTTCAAGATCATTTGAAAGCAGACCTTGAAAGAAGCTTTTGTTGAAAGAAGCATTTGAAGGCATTTGTTAACTGTCTCAAAACTAAGACTGATGTCAATTTAAAATCAAGCGAGTTCCTCTGACAGCAAAATTTAAAGTTTTAGTCAGACCCCCTTTTTTTATGACCTCATCACTTAAATGTCTGACAGAACAGAAATCAAATACCTTCCAACTCGTGACTTTCCTTACAAAAAATGACTCACTCAACTAAAAAAAAAACTATTATTTTTTAAAAAATTTACCACCACATTTCAACCACATTTACGAGACCACACCTAATGTCACTGTTTGATTAACATATTTACATTTTAAATGACATGGTAACAACTGCCTTAAAGGCCCCAGAAAAGAGCATTGTCTTATTAACGAGAGACAGAACTGAGAAAGTTCGTTGGTTTTATGCAAAGTGTCTACGTAACACCTATGAACAGCGAGACATATACCGAGACAACGTACAACGTACATTAGCTGCCGTGTTGTGAATGGCTAGTATATGAAGGCAGGCTCTGGCAGAAACAAGGACTGGGGGTTCATAGGTTCGGGAGTTACAGAGTTGATTTCTATCGCACACAATGCTGGTAGCAACTTGATGGAAGAAGCCGAAATCATATTCGAGTACTACAAAACAGCTGTCAAGTTCATTGTTCACGTGTGACGGGATGATTACCCAGACACGGAAACAGTGGATCAAGTTCTGCTACGCAAGTTACAGATGACGTGTTTGGGTACTGCTCCTTCACCATAGCAGATTTCTGAGAATTCTCGACCATAAATCGCACAGCAGTGCATGCCACAAAAAACTACAACCCAGTTAAGTCTATTGACATGGAGAGTTTGTGGGTGGATGGAAGAAAAAAGGTACTTCGACACAGAAGAGACAGCGAGGGGTATCTGAGAGAAAAACTGCAAGAATCCTAGAGTCAGGAGACCTGGCCATGCACCCAAAGAAAACGGGCGGTGGCAGGTCGTCGGTGAAGTTCTTCAGCTCCAGTTTAAAGTACATTCACTGAATTCCGATCAGTTGAATGTTGAATGATGAAGGATTCGTCCCATGTGTGCATGATGGGTGTGTCACTGCGAGGTCCTTCTAATGCCAGCAGTTTCATTGGACAGTTGATCATGAAAGAAAATACAGCGAGATCTAAGAGATATAACTGGGCTCATGTCCTTTATATCCAGCATGGCCAGGCCTCTTCGTGGGTCTACAGGACAAGATTGGTTGTTGGGAGCTGTAGATACAGGTCTTGGCTTCAGGTATGCAGAAAAAAAAATCGATATTCATTACCCTTATGTAAAATCTTGAATATTACAGCCGTTTTGAACCATTGCAAAGCATTCCGAATAACGCAAAAGTTGAGGAACAGGTTACATTCACGTCCTGAATTATAAGATAGATTGGCCAGGAATCGTTTTCAAAGATGACAATTATTCAGTTATGGGAATAAAATTCGCGATGAATAAAAAAAAAAGTTTGAACAACTGTTTGGAAATAGATCCTTAGATGAACTGTGAGGTAGATAGATGAAGATCTCGATAGATAATAGCTCCGCGGATGAGTTAAATAATAGCTCAGAGGACGAGTTAAATAATAGCTCCGAGGATAAGTTAAATAATAGCTCTGAGGATAAGTTAAAACTATCAAGAGAAAATTGGCACATGCCTATAATTATCAAACCGAATATACTTTAATTATCTATTTATTTAATTATTTATTTATTTGTCTTTACCTCGAAAGCTTAAACTTTTGCTTTTACTTATCAGTCCAAAAATTTCGGCAAACCAAGACACCAAATCACGTAGTTTCTTAGAACACTGAATTTTCAAAGAAAATATTTTCTGTCTAGAGAGAGAGAGAGAGAAGAGAGAGAGAGAGAGAGAGAGAGAGAGAGAGAGAGATGTGAAGGAACTGATGGTGATGACGTGATAAACAAAGCCTTTAAGGATACGAATGGTATCCTATTCAAAATCCCACGTGCTAGGATAGAATGTACCCGTCGGTCACGAATAACATAAGTTCTGATAGCATTGCAATAATCTTCATTTTTCATTCACTGCTGGAGATGTGAAACGAGATGAAATGTTGAATAAATAATAAACCAATGACTTAATTGCAGGTTTACTTGAGTAACGTGGCGAGAATTAAAAAATACACTCCGTTGGTTTCATACGCAGTGTTGCTTAGGAGCGAGTGCATGACCGAAGAAATTTAGTTTCACAATTTATTCCTCTATTTCCAATTTTTTGCACCGTTTTCTTTGTCGTCTCGTTTTCTCTTTTCAAAAGCCAGCGGCCGAGAACGTGTCATGTTTTCAGTTGACAAATACTTGATATGCACTTGGAACACTTGAATGGGCAACAACGGAAAAGGATAAGTAGCGGCTCCCTTAGAAGTATTTGAGTATTTGAAGAAGCAAAAAAAAAAAAAAAAAAGTCCCTTGAACGAAGAGAGAGAGAGAGAGAGAGATTCCCTCTTCATACAGTATACACGAATTCCCTTTTGCCGAATCTCCAAGGGTTCCTAAAGAATACCATCACTCCTCAGCATCAGGGGAAACTGATTGGTTCTTAAGAGCTGAGAAAAAAAAGGCCAAATTTCCACTTTCCTTGATATGGGCATTTTAATTAGAAAAGGTCTAACAGTAATCTTGATCATTTTTTCTTTCTCGAAATATTACATTGGTGCTCCTTTGGAGAAAAGAAATATATATATATTTGTATTCCCATTCACACGCTGAGTTGACACTGCAATGGAAAGCGGGATTTAGCTTTATATCGTGTTTTCTATTATTAATTTTGTCTCGTCGGTTCTTTCAGATAACAGCACAAGGACGGGTCTAATAATCGAGATGCAACGTTACTTATCTATGAACTTTCCTTACCTCTAAAAGAATTACAGCCATTTAGGTACTCAAAAATAAAAAAAATAAAAAATGCAGACGTTTCATTATACCTAATTCGCAGTTTACAAAAGTGATGTTAGTAACCAAGTCATAGCAAATAAAGAACAACTTCATAAAGATTTACTGATGGAGTTATAGAGACACTGAAATAAGTATAAAGGTGATTATTACTTCTTATTTACAATTGGAATGAATGTATATTTTTTTTTGTGTTGGTCGTTTCATGTTCGGTTAAGAGAATCGGTAGCTTGAGAATGTATGCATACATATACATCATACACATACTAATAAAAAGTCATAATTACGTACATCGAAAAGTGTTTGTGTGTATACACATATTATACATACATACATACATATATATATAATATATATATATATATATATATATATATATATATATATATATAAATAAAGGTTTTTTTGCCACGAAGGAAAAAAAAAAAAAATAAAAACGAGGTTGGCGAGTATTTCGGTCCTTTCGACCCTCATAAAGGTCCGAATAGGACGGTACTCGGCCAACCTTCGTGGC
>NC_061110.1:95214839-95264839 GCF_015104395.2 Macrobrachium nipponense | reverse complement strand
TTAGGAGTCTAGTCTTTATTCTTTATATTGGGGAATGCTTAAACATTGTGGTCATCGTGACGACGCCGCGGTCCTCTGCGGCACCGCCTTCGTCAGGAGCACTTTGCATCACCTCGGTCATTAGAAAAAACGTTTTCTTTCTTTTGTGTTTTTTTTTCGTCTTGCGCTCAGCAGCTGATGAAAGCAACACCTCTAAGTGTTGGTGGCCTCGTATTTTTTGTTGTCAGGTTAAGCTGATGAGATTTTATTTTTTTTTATCCGGCTTCAAGCCCTCATCAGCAACATTGAAGTTTTATTCCCAAGAGCACGTTTCTACGATGCTTCTGATAATATGTCATGAGAAATCGTTATTAAAAACCCCTTTTATCTCTCGTTATCTCTACTCATGAACTGGGACTATAAGTCATGCCTGAAGATATGGTATGCGAACCTTACCATGAGCCGGGGGTTTTTGTAGCAATAAAGACATAATCCCAGTTCACGGGGGTTTGATAATATGCTTTACTCCAAAAAGTGTATTTCCGTAGTTTTATCTATAATTTTTTTCTGATCTGAGCTGTTTACAGAGAGGCTGTCGCTGCAATCAAGCCAAGGTATCCGGTATGTATCTGACCACTAAGGCCTACATTTTCAGGAGACAAATCCAATGCTTATATATAATGTACCAATGCGTCTAAAAGTATAAACAATGTATTCCATATCATTTCGTTATGTATTTTCTGTGTATCCAAAACAGCCCCAATTATACGCAAATGATACTTGTCTACCAAAACGAAAGGGATGAATCGCGAGACCTTCAGACACGTGACACACGGCCGTTTGACAGGTCACTTACTAATGCACATTTAGGCAGGCGTCCGTTTCAGCAAACGTCTTCCGTGCTTTTGTAGACATCCAACCGCAAGGAATTAAAAAAAAAAGATAAAGAAAAAAAACCAACAACAACATCGTCTAAGGTGATTTCCAAACCTTTCGAGGGAGGGTATATATATGTATATATTCATATTCTCAAGAATGGCGGTTCTTTTCTTTTTTTTTTCCACTGCGGAACACGACAGTAGTGACACATAATTAGTACTAATTAAAGCTAGTTCAAAGACAACGCCGCAGTGAGTGTGTCTGTTGCATGTGGTGACGCCTCTACTCCTCGGTTCCGAAGTCTACATGAGCGGAAAAGGTCGAGTAAGATGACAGCAACGGTCATCACACACATACACACCGCACGCCCTAAAAAAAAGGAAAAAAGGCACCCGCCGCCCGCCAGCCAACCCACGCCCCCCTTCCTCTTGATCTTCAATCTCGGTTCGGGCGCCACTGTTGCCGGTCACTCAAGATTTCTGGACCGCTGGCAATTATGCAAGAGTACCTACGCCGATATTCCTTAATGCTAAAAGAACTCATCCACAAAGATCTAATTCCTCCCCACGGTGTTTATTGTATGTACACTCAGCTGCCCAGTCTAATCAGTCTTGCAGTGTCATTGCATGGAAACAATTTTTATATCTTCTCTCTGCAGACTCCTCACTTTTCGGGTCAAGACGCTGAATATCTTCTAGTCAAGATTCTCGGATCTTCCGATACGGGTTTAATTTTCATCCAAGTTGAAAGGTTCCCTCAGGTAACGTCAAGTATCTGGGAAAGAATCCTTATGGGCTCATCTTGAAACAAAACGCTTGTTTTTACAGTGGGGTTGGCTATGATTTATATTTACAATACGATCCGATTATGAAAGCCAAATTCCGCCTGACACGGACATCAACCACGTATTTACATATTGGTGACAACCGCTCCAGATGCGCTACAAGTACAGCGATATGCTTTTAATACTTCGACGGCAAATCCAACAGAATTGAAGGTGAATAAATGACTGTACAATCGATGAAGCAATGTCATCGCAAAAAGTGATTACGGAACGACACGAGCCTGAACGATGATTTTGTTAATGCAGCTGTATAACGAGATCAAGGTTTTTGTGATCTACTGTGAATTTTTTTTAAATTTCCAATCTCCCATTCAGAGAAAGCTGCCGATCTCGCGCGCCCTCATTTCAGCAAGTCAGTTCATATTAAAAAACTTTCCGTGTCATATCGCACGTTCAAAGAATAACTTCGACAGCACAATGGCGAGGAGAGACTCTCCGCAACATCACAGTTCCCGGAGATCGTCTTGCAGGATATTCAATGACTCTAAAATTAGGCTAACATCTCATTATCGCGTGGCGTCTTGACCGTTTCTTTTGTCGGGCAATTGTAAGCGTTGTTGCCGCATGAACTCCTCATCGGCAAGCTCATTAATGATGGATATTTCGGGCTTAATGCGGATGACGACAAAAAAATGAAGTATTGGTTGGCGACAGATGAATGCTTCGTCTCCCAACGACAGATTATCTGCAGAGGGAGAGAGGGACGGTAGTTGAATAGTGACTCGAAACTCGAAGCCATCTTGGTTTTTATTTTATCTCCCGATTTCCGTGTGACACCATATTTATTTTCTTGTTTTTCTTTTCCCGTTTTCCCCCCGTATCTCGATCTCCAAGTTTAGACGCTAGAACTGTAGTAGCCACGAGAGAGCGAATTGAAGCTACTCGTATTACATGGCCTTATTGCCTAAAAAAAAAAAAAAAAAAACCTGCCTCGAATTTAAACTACTGAACTAATTCGTTGATTATGAATTGTTCTATGTTACCACTACAAAACAGAGTTGAATGTCGGAATCCCCAAAAGTCCTATACACCTTTTTTGAGCAGGCTTATTGTCTAAACAGTCACCTATTAATTTTTCAAATCAAATCTGCAGTTTCATTTCTATCTAACAAGTTTCTCTCAGAGTCTGCTTAATACTGTTATGGACACAAGGACGAACGAACAAAGTAACGTAAACAAAAAATAAAATCTCCAAACTCATCTCAGCTGGATGGCTACCTAAATACATTAGTGTGTTATTCTTTCTAATAAGCTACGTATCCGACACGATGATGACTAGTTCTCGTGAACAAAATGTTCAACCTACGTAACATCTCCGTCGCGGAGAATACACTAATTGGGTCAGAAATGATTGCGTTACTGGAACAGTGGCCCGAAACTTTGAGTGAAGATCAGAGCTCGTGAAAGTCTTCGAAAAGTCTTCAAGATAATGTCATACTTTCTCACTAGATGGCTCACCTTGAGTATGATATATGTACGCACAATATATATATATTATATATATATATATATATATATAATATATATATATATATATATATATAATTATATATACACACACTAGTGTACATATAAGCCAATAACGTTTTAAATCATCGCGTTTTCCATATAGAAAATCAGAACTAAAGAAAGTCAAATAAAAAAAAAGATAATCACGGGGGAATTTTGTTGTTGTTGTTTTTTTAGTAATTTTTCTTTCAAAAGCCCAAGCCCTCCTAAATTTTCTTATACATCTAATGAAACCTCTAACGACCTTTCCCTTTTATATTTTCTATATATTTTTCATCTATTTTTCTTCAACATTTTTCTTTTCTTCTCCTCTGTCAAAAGAAGGTCAGAAGAGGTTTCATTCAGTAGGGCACCTCCCAGATGCAGAGGGATCGGACTCTTTCCTCCAAAGTTCATTCTGGCTTGAGACGGTGCCACTGAACCACTGTTTGTCGGGGTTTGGTGATCATGTCGCTCCAGTGTTTCGTCTCCGACGTCCCACTGCCTGCCTTGCCTGTCGACAGACGAAAAACCAGAGGGAGGGTGGTTAATAAAACCTGCTTAAAAGGTCACCTGAATTTGACTGCTACTTGGTTGATGAAAAGCTTTTTAAAAATCACCAAAGTTCCTAAGTTAATTGCTACTTGAACTTTCACTGACAATGTCTGATCCAGAGTGGACATCCAACACCAAAAAAGACTGCATTGTCACTTTGTAGCTAATGTGGAGCAGCAATAAATGACACATTGTCCGTTTAACAAGACATGGGAAAGCAATAAAGGACACATTCTCTTTAAAAAGACTAATTGAATAACAATAAATGGCGTTGTCTGTTGAACAAGACTGACTGAATAGCAATAAATGACGTTGTCTTTTGAACAAGACTGATTGAATAGCAATAAATGACGTTGTTTTTTGAACAAGACATTGAATAGCAATAAATGACGTTGTCTTTTGAGCAAGACTGATTGAATAGCAATAAATGACGTTGTCTTTTGAACAAGACTGACTGAATAGCAATAAATGACACATTCTCTTTAACAAGACTGATTGAATAGCAATAAATGACGTTGTCTGTTGAACAAGACTGACTGAATAGCAATAAATGACGTCTGTTGAACAAGACTGATTGAACAGCAATAAATGACGTTGGGTGTTGAACAAGACTGACTGAATAGCAATAAATGACATTGTCCGCGTAACAAGACTGACTAAACAGCAATAAAGGACGTTGTCTGCTTGACAAGATTGATGATAATAGCAATAAATGACAGTTTGCAGCAAAAGCGGAGTAGCAAAAATGACACATTGCCTGTTTAACAAAACTGATGTTACAGCAATAAATGAGAGTTTGTAGCAAATGTGGGGTAGCAATAAATGACAAATTGGCTGCTTAACAAGACTAATGGAATAGCAATACATGATAATTTGTAGCAAGTGTGAAGTAGCAATAAATGACACATTGTAGCAATGAATGACAAATTGGGTATTTAACAAAACTGATGGAATAGCAATAAATGGCAGCTTGCAGGAAATGTGGAGCAGCAATAAATGACACATTGTCTGGGTAATACCAATGCTGAAAGAGCAATAAATGACATGCTGTTTGCTTGACAGTAAATAAGTATTGAAATAGCAACGAAATACACCTTGTCTTCTAAGGATGGCTTAACAGTTAATCTTAAAGAGCAACGAATGACCTTTTGTTTTATAGTGAGGAATAGCCATAACTTACATAGTATACTTTACAAGTAAAACTAATATAGGAATAAATGATACATTGGCCAATAAAAGGTAAAGCTGGAATATCAATAAGTGGTACATCGTTAGTTTCCTAGTAAAGCAAAGGGTAAAAACCGATACATCATCTGTTTAATAGCAAAGTAGAGTATCAACAAATTAATTAGCCTTTTTAGCAGCAAATCTGTAATGGCAGTGATTCACACTATATATATATATATATATATATATATATATATATATATATATATATATATATATATATATATATATATATATATATATATATATATATATATATATATGAAGATACAATCCACAATGAAGTAAAATCCTCTTGCAGTTTAAAATATATATTTCTTGTACAGGATTAAAGCTTTCGACCATCAACTGTGGTCTTGTTCACTAAAATTTTAGTGAACAAGACCACAGTTGATGGTCGAAAGCTTTAATCCTGTACAAGAAATATATATTTTTAAACTACAAGAGGATTTTACTTCACTGGGATTGTATCCCCATTTACTTAGAGGTACGACATAGTAGCCCTGGCTTCTGCATATATACATAACATTATACATATAATATATATATATATATATGTTATATATATTATATATATATAATATATATATATAAAAATATTTATAATTATATAGATATATAGATATATACATACCATACATATCTATATATATATTATATATTATATTAATAAATTAATAAAATATATATTATATATATATATATACATATAGATATATAATATATATATTTATATATATATATATCAGCAATAAGTCACCAAACAGCACGTGACAAATATGTACGTAAATAGCCACATGAAAGGTGAAGAATCAAAGACCAGGTACCAAGCGCTTTCGTGTATTGCGTACACTTCTTCGGGGTACAAAGTAAAATAAATATATAGAAACATAAACAAGAAAATTTCACAGAACAAAGATCAAAGCCATTAACAAGCAAATTATCATTACAAATTGTCACTACCAAACAAGTAAGAAATACTTTAAAAGTGCTTAAGAACTGAAACTGACAGTTAGTATAACAGGCTGTTGCTAAAAGGTGACATTGTATTGTTTGGTAGTGACAATTTGTAATGATAATTTGCTTGTTAATGGCTTTGATCTTTTGTTCTGTGAAATTTTCTTGTTTATGTTTCTATCTATTTATTTACTTTGTACCCCGAAGAAGTGTACGCAATACACGAAAGCGCTTGGTACCTGGTCTTTGATTCTTCACCTTTCATGTGCTATTTTATTTACGTACCTATATATATATATCTATATATATATATATATATATATATATATATATTATATATATATATAAGATGGTATAAATATATATATATATATATATATATATATATATATATATATATATGTATATATATATATATATATATATATATATATATATATATATATATCATATATTATATATTAATATATATATATATATATATATATATATATATATCATGATTTCTACAATATCTTAGCTGATGGATGTTCTAAATACTATGGCGATTTCCTGATGGATAAATAGATATTCTTGATTTGTAAGAATGGTTGTAGAGCATACGTTAATACAAATACACCTATTTATCAAGGTAGGTGTCAACGATAAAGAGGGTGTTTTTTTTTTAAACCGTATGTCCATGGGCCCACTGACACTATCTTCGTTCCCTAAACTTTAACTTCCGTTTAGCTACGATCCGTCGTAAAATGTGATATAACGTATTTTGAAAGAAGCTTTATAACACTGCTATGAAACTTGGGCCCCTCTTTGGTTTCCAGCCAACGCTGTAATTATGAAGTGTAAAACGATTACGCAAATTTCTAATCGACTCCACTATAGTAGATTCACATCAACCGTGCATTTGATGTCTAGGCCAGTCC
Source organism: Macrobrachium nipponense (assembly GCF_015104395.2). Classification (NCBI taxonomy): domain Eukaryota; kingdom Metazoa; phylum Arthropoda; class Malacostraca; order Decapoda; family Palaemonidae; genus Macrobrachium; species Macrobrachium nipponense. The sequence continues at coordinate 95,257,990 of NC_061110.1, read as the reverse complement.
CATTCGACGCTCCTGATTGGCTGTTGATAAGCCAATCACAGGGCTGGAAACTCTCTCGAGAGAGAGTTCACATGGGTAGGATCTATGTTCCACCTCTCTTGAGGGATACGTCTTTCAAAAGTACCCCTCAGGGGAAGTGGAACATACATCCTGCCTATGTGAACTCTCTCGAGAGACTTTGAGAGTTTCCAGCCCTGTGATTGGCTTATCAACAGCCAATCAGGAGCGTCGAATGGGACTGGCCTAGACATCAAATGCACGGTTGATGTGAATCTACTATAGTATATTTCCTGGACTGCGGTCCACAACAGCGGGATTTCTTACCGAGCATGATCTTGCCTATAGCTTCGTTTCTGCCGACTTTGTCGTGATCCATGATAGTGACGTTCAGCTGGCACTCTCTGATTCTCTCCCAGGGGACGTCGAACATGACACTGAAGTGGAACTCTGGGTTTAGTGTGCAAAACTGAACCTCTGACTTCTTCTTCTCTATTCGCTTCTCGCCGAAGTAAAGCCATACTTTCACGTACGGATCTGGAAGAGGGAAAGTGCTGGTGAGAGCTCGTTGACAGTGAATACTGATAGTGGTTGCAGGTCCACAGTGATCTAGCATGTGAGCATATGGTCTTTAAAAGTTTTCGAACCTCGTACTAGGTTTATCTTCAGTCAACTGAAGTAAACTTCTGAACAGGACAATTCCACAACGAAGAACGGAATTCGAACATCAACAACGGAATTACCTAGTTGGGCTGTTGAGCGCTTCCTTCATTTGTGTTCTTCGTTGTGGAATTGTCCTGTTCAGAAGTTGACTTCGACGAATTTTTAAAGTCATAATGTTCACTTGACTGAAGAAGAACCTAGTACGAGGTTCGAAAGCTTTTAATATCCATTAAAGACCATATACTCACATACTATATTTTTGTGGACCTGCAACCATTGTCATCATTTTCGACACGGAAAACTGTTCCCAATACTGATAGTATTGAACCTTCTCTCTCAAACGTAGACCCAGTAACCCTGGGTAATATAGGTATGATATCTATTAAACAAAATGGCCTGATTTGCCATAAATACCCTTGGTCGATAGAATGTTTGATTTATAATGCCTGTCTAATTAGTCGTTGGAATGTCAGGCTTATCTTTCAACATAAGAACGTGTTTATTGCAGTTTCTGCTCTCTATTTTGACTCACTTAGCATGCAGTTAATATTCTTAGCTTAAAGAATGTGTCTCAGACCTATCACAACATATGGCTTTCTCTTACATATCTGTTTATCAGTCACAAACAACCAGACCTGTTTTGCAATAAATGTATTTCACCCTAATAATGGTAGTACATCTATCTTCGACCCAGCTGATCGGATTTCCCACTCAATCAACAAACAACCAGACCCGTTTTGCAATAACTGAATTTCACCTTAATAATGGAAGTACATTTATCTTCGACTCAGCTGACCTGATTTGCCACACAATCAACCATACCTGATTTGTGATCAATGTATTAAACATTGATAATGAATGTATTAAACACCGAGAATGGTGACTCGTTTATCTTCCGACCCAACTGACCTGATTTGCCATTGATATCCTTGGCCTTAAGGTTCCTGCATTTGATGACAGTGAGCGTGAGTTCGGATGTCGAGGGCTGGTACATGAGCGACGCCAAGATCTCTCCACATTTGTTCTTCTCCAAGGGCCGGAGAGCTTTCCAGAATGTGTTGTTCTTCTCGGAAAAGTCGACCTGGAGGAAAGACGGAAAAATTTACAAATTGCTTAAGTTTAAATGGGAAGATGTCCTACGCTATCACTCTTACGCTCCGTTTCATTGTTTATTTTATATAAAGGGATATAATTTTGACGTCTATGTGTTCCCAACTTCAGAACTCGACATCGGTTACATTACTTTATGCGTATGCATCGATGGACACATTGCTATTCAATTTCTTTTAATTTTTTCTTTTTTTTTCTTATGTAGTGAAGGATACTAATCTGGTCTTCTTATTGCATATATATATATATATATATATATAGATATATATATATATATATATATATATATTATACACATATACACACACATATATATATGTATATATACAAATGACTGGTAAAAATGTTCAGTTACAACAGAATTCCATCTAACAAAAGGAGCCCATAAATACACCAAAATATAGAAAACAAGTGCTATATTTCAGAGACTGTTTTCTCTCACTTCAGGTAAGTAATGAATCATGACCTACCTCAAGAGAGAGACAACAGTCTCTGAAATATAGCACTTATTTCCTATATTTTGGTGTCTCTATGGGCTTTAATGAATTATTACCTATCTGAAATTTAGTACTTACTTTCTATATTTTCGTATTTTTATGGGCTCCTTTTATTGTATATATATATATTATATATATATATATATATATATATATATATATATATATATATATATATATATATATATACACCTGACTATATACAACATTACAAATCTACTCGAAAACTCGACCCCCTCAAATGAAAAACTACAGAAGTGAAACTCTATATCCTGACGCGGAATGACCTTACTCTCAAGTATGTAGCTGTAAAATACACCTCTGTTCTATAAGTATCAGGTTATCTGGCAATGACTTCCCTTCAAGTATGTCTCTTGGAAAAGTAATTCTTAAGAGTATTTCTTCAGTGTTAACTGAGGCCACTTGTGAAATATAAATGAAGATATTAAAGAAAAAGAAACTCTTCTATGGTAAGACAGTATCATTTTCATCGTCTGTGACTGTGTACGCAGTTCTTTCGTAGATACAGAATGGAGAAAAACTTTTAAATAAAGGGATCCAAATTATCTATCTACTCAGCAGTGTGTATCCTGTTTTGTCTTCATTTTAACGTGAAAGATCAAATGCAGAAACTGTGCTCAAAATGCACTTTATTTTGATAAGTTCTAAAGAAGTTGGCACTCTAAAATAATGCTGAACCAAGATGCATGCATCCTATTTATTGCTTCCAGATATGCAAATATAATAAGCCAATAAAAGAAATATTGTACAAATACCAAAGTTTTTTTAACAGTCTAATACTTATATTGCAACACATAACAGCAGCTACTCGACTGAGGTATTCTGCTCTGAGGAGATATATACGAACAGGTTTCAGTTTGTTTATTGATTACATGCTCAACAGGACTAATGGCAGCCTCAGTCTATACTTTATATCTTACTCTCCAGTAAACTTTTGAAGTAAAAATATTTTTCATCCTACTGACCATTCACTTACGTTGTTTTCGAACACTGAAATTTCCAATACATTCTACAACGCAAAATGCTTGACACTGTCCTGTTTCGCAAGTTCGAAGACTCCGTCCACAGGTGCTAAAATTCTCTCGAAACATAAATTAACTTTACCTTCAAATACGCGTCAGGTTAAAATGGACATCAACTGATCATAAGTGACACCGGATCTCGAACCCAAACCTACATCAAGAGACATAATCTTAATTTGCTTAATAACATCTATCTACATCAATCTTCAATGACAACTTTTGGACCCCTTGTCACCAAAAAGACAGACGGACGGACCGCCGTTGACTCTGATCTCTATCGTTCCACCTGATGTAATAAATGTCAGAAAATCACCCCTGAATTATCATCGTCCTGTCAGGGTAGTCCTATTTCCATCTCCCATCCTCCACCGAAGTGGTTTAGTGTTCACGCCTTCACTCACTTCAAAGGTTCCCAGCCAAGGTCTCTCGAGTGTCGCCCGTCAGCGCTCAACGTAAAGGATTTCTTCTTACCTGTCACAGAGATGCTGGGTTTCTGGCCTAATACTCAGGTATGTGACCTTCGCCTAAGCAGACGTCCCACCACCCACCCACTTTTTTTTTTTTTTTTTTTACCTGGAATAGAGGAAATTGTGGACGTAAAGGAATTATTCTTACCTGTCACAGAGATGCTGGATTTCTGGCCTAATACTCAGGTATGTGACCTTCGCCTAAGCAACGTCCACCACACCCACTGTTTTTTTTTTTTTTTTTTACCTGAATAAAGCAAATTGTGGACGTAAAGGAATTATTCCTTATATCTGTCATATAGTTTTCAGTTTCTGGCCTAATACTCAGGTATGTGACCTTCACCTAAGCAGATGTCCCACCACCCACCCACTTTATTTTATTTTTTTTTTTTTACCTGGAATAGAGGAAATTGTGGACGTAAAGGAATTATTCTTACCTGTCACAGAGATGTTAAGTTTCTGGCCCAATACTCAGGTATGTGACCTTCACCTAAGCAGACGTCCAACCACCTCCCCACTTTTTTTTTTTTTTTTTTTTTTTTTTTTTTTACCTAGAATAGAGGAAATTGTGGACGTATAGGATTTCTTCTTACCTGTCACAGGGATGTTAGGTTTCTGGGCTAATACTCAGGCATGTGACCTTTTCCAGGCCCCGCCCACCTTTCTTCCTAACTTTAACAACCATTTTTAAAACTGTACAGAGGAAAGTGTGGACTTTTCCTTACCTGACATAGAGGTATGTGGACTTCCCCTATTGAATCGTCTCGCGAAAAGCGATCGTAGTCAAACACGTGAAGGTGTAAAACGCGGCTTTGGAGTTTCTGAATGGGAAAACCTGAGGAAGAAAATGATGTTGGTGACCATTTTAACTCCACTATATTATTTGTGCCATATTTAAATACGACAAGAGATTGTCGACAGTTCGACATTTTTTGTTCAATGTTCATTCTCTTATCCACTTGTTGAAAGCTGTATGCCAATAATTACGTTCTGGACTTTTTAATGCTCTGATTTTGATACAATAAGAAATGTAACAATCATAACAGCAGTGAAAAATCCAAAGATTTTTATCTTTAGGGATCGCTCATTTCACTGTACTGAAATGCATTAATCACAGAAAAGATACTGTAATGGTTTTCACTGAAGAACTGTAGGTTTTGTCAGTTCTGAAATATTTATAAGAGCATCCCAGCTACTGATAGATTTCATGAAGTATGAAAAATCTGTATAAGAAACAAGAAAAAAAAAAAACCACTTCGAACTGGATAGAGAGATAATAAAGCCAATTATAGTGTGAATTACGGCACAAGAGGCCTGGCACTGCAGCCCGTGAACGATCTAAAAAAAAAAAAAAAAAAAAGGGACTGGAAACAGAAATCAATGAGCTAAATATAGAGATCCCAGCTACTGATATATTTCATTAAGTATGAAAAATTGTATAAGAAACAAGAAAAAAAAAAACCACTTCGAAACTGGATATAGAGAGATAATAAAGCCAATTATAGTAGTGAATTACGGCCAAGAGCGCCTGGCACTGCCAGCACGAGAAAACGATCTTAAAAAAAAAAAAAAAAAAAAAGGGACTGGAAACAGAAATCAATGAGCTAAATATATTTCCGCTTTCCTTTCTTTTGTGGACTGATACACACACATACACACTTGAACAGGCTCAAGGACACACCCACACACACCCACATGTACACGTTTTGCATTATCACCATACGCCTTTTTTCCAGTTTGGAAAGGTGACACCAGAAGGTCAGCAGTTTCCAGGTCGTAACAAGTCACTCAGCGTCAAGGGAGCCCTTTATCTTGACTCTAGCCGATTGAGTGAAAGGTGACATCTCTGGACGCAAGGAATCATCCTTGCGAATGAGGGAATATACACAAACACACACAAATATTCATACACACAACCGCAAGCACATTAAACTTCAGCTACCACATCAACATGAGCAAAGGAGCAGTGTTGCCATAACAGCGTCGACGTCTCACCTTCGAAGTAGAACGTTTCGTGCCATTTCGGATGGAGCGTCCGCCGTTTGATCTTTGTTTCCAATTTGTGTTTTTTATCTGGTAACAGTGTCACGCGGACGTATGGGTCACTGGTTCCGCTTAAATCCTTAGCCGGAAGTTCCTTTGCCTGAAAAAAATAAATCGGGTCATTAATATTCCGTTAAAAAATCAATTATTATTAGTTTTGGGAAAAGCAGTCTACGAAAGCAGTCTACGGAAAGTTTGGGTAAAATTAGTTATGTAAATGATTTGGGGTCCCCGAAAATTAATGGCATATTCAGGTCTAAAAAGAAGTTTTCATTTTTATTATCATATAGTATGGATCATGCATATTGCTTTAATTTCTTTTCCTTCAGTTTCATATCAGAATGTACTACAAATGAATTATCATACGCATAGTAAATGGAAGAATAATAATATAAACACGAACTCACACACTATGTAAAGAAGAATACGCAAATATATGTTATGTATATATATATATATATATATATATAATATAAATATAGATGGATGTATATATATATATATATATATATAGATGTATAATAGAAGATATATATATTATATAATAATATTATTAATATAATTATATATATATATATATATATATATGTAGAAGCTTGATCTCGCATAAGACAGTGGGTCATGTATAATAGTGTATAGTACAATGTTGTATATACTTCATGAATAAAAAACATAATCAACAAAACAGAAAATGCTCTCTCTCCCTCTCTCTCTCAAATGGAAAATTATACTGGTATTCACCATCTTTCACCATTCATCTTGAGACAAAAAATATAATTGTGATGTTGATGACGATAATACAAAGCCTTGCCAATGATCAAGTGCAGAGACTGTTATTATTATAAGTGTTCTTGTTTGTTTCTTTGTATGGTGTTTTTACGTTGCATGGAACCAGTGGTTATTCAGCAACGGGACCAACGGCTTTACGTGACTTTACGTCGAGAGTAAACTTTTATCACCAGAAATACACATCTCTCAAACCTGTATGGAATGCCCGAGAATCGAACTAGCGGCCACTGTGGTGGCAGGCCAAGATCATACCGATCACGCCACTGAAGCGCTGATATATAAGTGTTCTTATGGAAAGTGTAAGGCTACAAGGCTACAAGTCCCTTGATGATAATTCAATAGAATATTCAGCTCTGGCCGAGTCTGGAACATTTCTCTTCTCTTTTCAAAGAATTGAAATGGCGCTGCAGTATTAAAAAACTTTGGGCGATCGTACGAATAACATTTATTTATATATATAATATAATCGATCACTTAGTCCTTAAAGCTTTGTGCAGTCTGAGTGCCTTCGTCAGTCATGACTGATACACGAACAATGAAGTATATAACTTTCATACGTTGATATACTTTTTGTATTTTCATTTTAACTGCGGCAACTCTGACATATGCCATTATATTACACAAAAAATCAAAGAGAGAGAGAGAGAGAGAGAGAGAGAGAGAGAGAGAGAGAGAGAGAGAGAGAATCACTAAAGACAGTATTAAAAGGCGCAAGAGAAATGTTTGAAGAACGATCTAACGGAATGTCATTCGCCTTACGAAAACCCCTAAAATATTAATTGGGTATTTCATGAAGAGGAACACGATTGGATAATTACGTGCATGAAAAGCAATGGACAGTAAAAAAAAACTTTTTCGAATACGAATATAGTACAACGCTAAGTGCCGAGGAGATACTAGACTAACAAACAACGCAGGAGAGAGAGAGAGAGAGAGAGAGAGTCTGAATCTTGCACACGTGGACGCCTCCTGAGTCTATATAGGTCGGAGGTCAAATTTTCTTTAGCCCGCCCGTGTCTTCCCAAGGCCTCCTTTGGCGCGCTCTAATTTATGCCTCGTCCACAGGCAATGGACACATTTTCTCCTCGATCGACGAGAGGGATGATGCTCTTCATCGGCTAGAATAAAATAGTTCACGTAAAATAGGCCTAACTTAGTTCTGTTTTCATTCTGGCTGAGCAATTCACATACTACGAGAAGTTTTTCGTTTTCTGTAAAAGAAAACTATTGAGATGGTTTTGCCTGTCCGTCCGCACTTTTCCTGTCCGCACTCAGATCTTAAAAACTACTGTAGTTAGAGGGCTGCAAATAGGTATGTTGATCATCCAACCCCCAGTCATCAAACATAACAAATTGCAGCCCTCTAACCCCAGTAGTTTTTATTTTCATAAAGGTTAAAGTTAACCATGGTCGTGCGTCTGGCAACGCTGGATGAGAGTTTCATGCAGCATTATACGCTGTACAGATAACTTCCGAACATTTTCTACTTTTTACTCAATGTTTATGTTTATTCAGTGCAGTCAGCGACATACGCATTCAAGGTTGTCTCGACAGCAGAAGACGTTTCAAAAGAAAATCTTCGCCTTCCGTTGGTCTGTTTTCTCATGTTTTCGACCAGCCTATGCCCTCCGTCTTGCCTTGTTAGTCCTGTTTTACCTGTTTTTAATCTGTCTACCTAGTCTGTTGCATTCTTTCCGCTCCCGTCCGGCCAATTTTGTTCCTCCTCTCTTGCCTTCTTCTCTCTGTTATTATTCCGAAACATCTTTCCTTCTCCTTGGATTATTATTCCGAAACAATCTTCTCTCTGTTATTATTCCGAAACATCTTTCCTTCTCCTTTGGATGCCAAAAAAAGATAAAAAATAAAAAATAAAAGTCTCACGTCTCGCTTCTCACAAGCACACGCAGTCTGGTTTCTCAGTCTTTTGTTTAATACTAAAAAGACTCTTCTTCTTCTTCTTCTTCTTCTTCAAAGAGGGACTATTTTTATCGCCTACCGCGTTTTACAGCCTGCCCCAGGCAGCGACGATAGAAATAGTTTTAAGCTGTATGGCTGTTTAGTTTTTACATGAAAGACATCGGATAAAGGATTGGAGACAAAAGAAAAACGAGAGAGAGAGAGAGAGAGAGAGAGAGAATCAGTACATCCTTAATTTTCCCGATATGATTATCCTCATAAAAATAGATTTTCAAGAATATTGAGCAGCACCTTGCTGAGAGAGAGAGAGAGAGAGAGAGAGAGAGAGAGAGAGAGAGAGAGAGAGAGAGAACTTTAGATTATAAAAGTCAGTGCATCACACACACACACACACACAGAGAAACTTTAGATTATAAAAGTCAGTGCATCACACACACACACGCACACACACACACACACACACACAGAGAGAGAGAGAGAGAGAGAGAGAGAGAGAGAGAGAGAGAGAGAGAGAGAGAGAGAGGTTTTTTCAACGTAGGCTCCGTATTCCGTGGCGCTGTAATTCTCTAGCGATTATTAAAAAAAAAATAAAAACGCTCTTACATAAATCGCTGATGTAGCAACAAAGCAGATGTTTGGACAACCTTAAAGATGTAGTCAGGCAATTTCCAGTCCGGCTGGAACTGACTGGTTTGCCGAGAGGCATTTGGCGTTGCAAAAGCCAAGGGCATTGACACAAAGTTCACGCTCATTATTCATAGGCACACAAGAAGGTGAAAGGTTACCGATTGTGTGTGTAACATGAGAAGGATCGCTGACATGCATGTCACAAAGGAGAGAGAGAGAGAGAGAGAGAGAGAGAGCAAATGAAACTTTAGATAATAAAATTTAGTGCCAGACACACACACACACACCACAAACACACACACAGAATATTCAATTCACGTAAAAGTCTGTGTATCACAGAGAGAGAGAGAGAGAGAGAGAGAGAGAGAGAGAGAGAGAGAGAGGTTTGAAATCCATTCCTTTGAATAGATGATGGGCACAGCACGGTAAAAATACGACATGGAGGACTTCCCCCCAAAAAAAAAAAAAAAAAAAAAAAAAAAAAAAAAAACCCCCCCCCCCCAAAAAAAAAAAAAAAAAAAAAAAAAACCGAGAAGGAATATTTGTTTTCGATCGAGTCTTTTAATACGACGGGACTCATGTATCCGTATAAAATCCGGGTAGTCCCATCGTATAAATGAAAACTTGGTAAGAACGAACAGGTTGAAGAGCAATTTATCTTTTTGATATTTTTTCTTTCAGACAAGCACTGTCCTTGAAAACAAAGCTTTATTAAAGGTAGTTAGGAGTAAATTATATTGATCAGAAGGATTATATGTAGGAGCAAGGGTGTGTGCGTGTATGTGTATAAACACATTTACTTATACAAACACACACACATATATTATAAGATATATATATATATATATATATATATAATATATATATAATATATAAATATGTATATATATACATACATACATTTATACATAAAACACACACACATTCATTAAATAAATATATACATATAGTAAACTAGTAAATAATAATAATAATAATAATAACAATAATAATAATAATAAAATAATAATAATAATAATAACAATAATAATAATAAAATAATATAATAGCAAGCGAATGCCCTGCACTTGCACAGAACCAGTACAAAAAGAGGCATGATTCAGTGGCAAAAGCCCTCCACTGGAGCCTGTGCAAGAAACATCAGCTACCTTGCAGTAATAAGTGGTACGAGCACCAACCAGATGGAGTGATAGAAAACGATCAGGCAAAGATCCTCTGGGACTATGGTATCAGAACGGATAGGGTGATACGTGCAAATAGACCAGACGTGACGTTGATTGACAAAGTCAAGAAGAAAGTATCCCTCATTGATGTCGCAATACCATGGGACACCAGAGTTGAAGAAAGAAAGAAAAGAGGAAAAAGGAAAAAAATGGATAAGTAATCAAGATCTGAAAATAGAAATAACGAAGAATATGGGATATGCCAGTGGAAATCGTACCCATAATCATAGGAGCACTAGGCACGATCCCAAGATCCTTGAAAAGGAATCTAGAAAAACTAGACGCTGAAGTAGCTCCAGGACTCATGCAGAAGAGTGTAATCCTAGAAACGGCGCACATAGTAAGAAAAGTGATGGACTCCTAAGGAGGCAGGATGCAACCCGGAACCCCACACTATAAATACCACCCAGTCGAATTGGAGGACTGTGATAGAGCAAAAAAAAAAAAAAAAAATAATAATAATAATGACAAGACAAGAGATTCCTCCCAGCTTCCTTGAGCTAAGGATCAACTGACCGGAAATAAGTTCCGTCTATCATTTAGAAAATGATGGGAAGGTGAATGAGAAACTTAACTGATACACGAGAGAGAGAGAGAGAGAACGTTTGAAAAATGTGTGGTCTTTTAATCAGCATCGGGAAACAACTTCGGTAAGATGTGAATAATTAGAATATTATGAACTGCGGGACTTGTTTCTCAAAAAAATAAGAAAAAAGAAAACATACAAACGAGGGAATTTAGAATTATAAAAAACCGGAAGAAACGAATACTGAACATATTAAGTTGCATTTACAAAGTGCAGCTGTCAAAAAAAAAAAAAAAAAAAAAAAAAAAAAAAAAAAAAAAAAAAAAAAAAAAAACGACAGAAAAGACTGGAAACAGAGGCTAATTGAGTAAGGAAGTATTAACGAAAGTTGTCTGGAAAAACACCTGGCAAAAAAAAAAAAAAAAAAAAAAAAAAAAAAAAAAAAAAAAAAAAAAAAAAAAAAAAAAAAACACGCGCCAAAAGTGGCCTTCGGACACCAAAACACAAATCGTGGGATGGCGTAGGTACAGAACATTGCATATTCACGTCAGGGTAAATCGAAATCAGTTTGACGCAAATTCCTTGTTTAAAATCTCATGGAGCAAAATGGAATTTTTTTTTTTCCAAACTGATGGAGGTTTCAACTTAAGACGGTTGTTTTTAAAGAGATATTTGTCACAGAGGTGAATATAGTAAACCTGGAAAACACATACATCTATTAGCAGAGTTCACCTAAGTCATTTACATATGGTGGTGAGAAAAAGTTAGACAAATACGCAAGAACTAGTTTAGCAATAATTTCAGTCAGTGACGATGCCTAAAAAAAACCTTGAATGAATAAAACTAATATTTTACTTTTAACACGGCTGGACATATATAGATATTCATATTTCAGATTTCACCCTTTAATTGCAGCTATTAGAATTTATAATTCAGTTCCAAACTTGAACGACGTCTACGGTAGTTAAAGGTCACGTATAACTCTACGGTAAACACCATCCACGTTTCACTTTGAGCCGAAGGACAGCCAAGCAGTAGTGTAGGGCCAATTTCAATGGGGGAAACTGTTATTTCAGTACCTCTCTCCCTTCACATTTAATTCGTGATATATATATATATAATAATATATTAGATATAATATATATTATATAGATATATCTAAATATATATATATATAATATATATTATATTTAGTGACAATGAAAGCTGCATACAAACTAAGGGCAAACAGAGAGGACAGCTCTACCACTCAAGTCATTCAACATTTGCATCATAGTCGGTATAAAATATTCTGCGACTTTAATAAATCATTCGTAACATATTAACCGTCATGTGGATGCAACAGTTTATTCCGTGAATCGTCAACTGTCTCGTGTCGGTTTCGTCAAGATCCGGCTAATGAAACTGCACAATAAAACACCGTTATCGAAGATAACAGACTTGAATGTCTCCGTAACATCGTTACAGCATTCAAGAGATTTAAGAGTATGTTTACTTTACAAGATATTTCAGACTTATTTCATTTCTCAAGGAGATTTCGATGGTGTCACTGGGATCACAGAGATTAATTGACGTAGTAATGATGTGGAAGACTTCTTGAGATTATTTCGTATAATGAACAATCCTCAAATAAATAAATTGGACACAGAAAAGAATAGATAACGTAAAGAAGAATTCAGTCTATTCTATCGGAGAATGAGCGAACACTTGACTGACAGTGGAATTCAGCTGATAGGAGGTTTTCCTTGTTGACCTTTTAATGCTTTATCAGTTTACCATTTCTAATTTCATTGAAATATAATTCATACACCTATTTATAACTATGATGTTATTTAAATTTCATTTATCTACCTAGTTCCATTTACAATTTTATTCAGATATCTATATACCTATTTTCATCTGCAAAGTTACTTAAATATCATTCATCTACTTATTTCCATTTAATAACGAGACGGCAGGAGCGGCAGACAACTGGTAATGGTAATTGGCAACACATTCTCTCTCTCTCTCTCTCTCTCTCTCTCTCTCTCTCTCTCTCTCTCTCTCAATACCCAACAGCTTTTTCTCTCTCCCGATATACCTCCCCTCCATCATCTAGGTCATCAAATCAGAGTCGTGAATTACAAAAATATGCATTTATTTAAAAAGCAAGTATTAACTGAAGAGAAGAACTCAGTTTCTTAACAAAAGATTTAAAATGGGAATGTTAACTCAAAGTCCAAATAACTCAGATAACCCTCGGTAATTAATCTAACACATTAGTTTAGCCATAACACAGGCACAGTCAACACAGTAATTAGTCAGTAACACCATTTCTCCAATGAACAATCCCCATCTACTCCAGCAAAAATAGTTCCCCGTTTCCAGAAACGCCTGTTAGAAGACAGAACACTCTGGTAAGCACAAGATCATAATCAAAGATCATATAAACAGAACATCTCTGAAATAAATATTCAAATACAATCCAGCCACACTTTGGCTAAAAGAGATATAATAACTCACCCATTTCAGCACAGTTGCACTGACACTTCTCTTTGTAATAGTCTACCTCTCATGGTAACAATACTTTTCCTTATGTAGGGGGGTAAAGCGCACACATACGTACGAACAATGTTCACGATGTTCACACCCCAAAACTGCTTAAGACCAGTTTCAAAGTCACCTCTGCAATTGCCTGTAGCAACAGGACATGCACAGATCTGCACATACAGCAAAAAGACACATCAGCATTCCCAAAGCTCGTCACCTCGAACACTGTCTCCAGGGAAGTTAAACTGCTGATTCTCTACATTCTAAGAAACGTCACAGCATATCATATTATACATTATTTAAAATATCATAGCAAATCCCCCTTTTTATGTTACACATTTATAATTTCGTTTAGATATACATCTATAACTTCATTCAAATATAATTTGTATACCTATTTCCGTCTGTAAATTTATTTAAATATCATTTATCTATCTATTTCCATCTATAATTGTATTCAGGATATAATTTACCTAGCTATCTCCATCGATAACTTCATTTAAATATCAATTATTTACCTAATTTCAGCTATAATCTCGTTTAAATACCATTTCCCTACCTATTTATATCATTAATTTTATTCAAATACCATTTATCTACCTATTTCCATAGAAAACGTCATTAAAATATCAATTATCTACCTATTTTCATCTATAATTTCGTTTAAATACCATTTCCCCACCTATTTCCATCTACAACGTTATTCAAATATAATTTATCTACCTATTTTTGAGTTTGCAGTCTTACGCGCTCTAGGAAATGTTTCAGTGCTTTGAAGTTAAAAATACCCTTTATAATCTCGTTTCTGTCTAAAACTCCAAAATTCGATTTCAATTTTTGGCACCAACTTCGTCCCCAAACGGTTCAAGCAATGTCAATATTTCAAAGGGCACACTAATCAATAAGATACTTTTTTTATTTTTTTATTTTTTCGTCTGTTTCCCCTCTGGGAGATATATATATGTATACACACACATATATCTATCCATCTATCTATCTATCATTCTATCTATCTAACTCTATCTATCTATATATATATATATATATATATATATATATATATATATATATATATATATATATATATATATATATATAAGGATTCAAGCGCTGCACGGCGGGTAATACGAAGCAGTGGACATATAAGACTAACAGAGACAAGGTGAACTTCATTCGAAATGGAAAAAAAAGGCCAGGAATTTCATTAGCCGAATTGGAGCGCATCTCATGGAGGGTGTATCTCTTTTTTTCGTTTAATTTTTCCAAATAAACACAAATATAAAATGATGTTGGAAATATCTTAGTTGATTAGATTGTTCATTAAAATAAACAACCCAGGAGCTAGATCGAGCTAAGAGGTGGCTATGAAAAACAGCAGCTGCTTTATGCAACTTTGAGTCGGGAATGAAAACAGCAGCAGTAGAGGAAATTGAATAAGAAGAGAAGGAAACAGACGATTGTGGCATCCATGTGGTAACATGCTTCTCCACAGCAAACGAGAGAGAGAGAGAGAGAGGAGAGAGAGAGAGAGAGAGAGAGAGAGAGAGTGGAATACTTGCTAATAGACTACCATCAACACCACAAGGGACGAACAGTCGGGCCAAATAAAATGTGGGACAGAAATTACTCCTTGAGAGAGAGAGAGAGAGAGAGAGAGAGAGAGAGAGAGAGAGAGAGAGAGGAGAGAGAGAGAGCCTACCAGCACAATACCACCAACACACAAGGGACAAGGAGCTGGGCCAAATAAGATGTGGAGCAGAAATTACTCTTTGATTTCTCACAATACGACCAATAAATGAAGTCCCTTTCTTGGGATGTTGTGTACGCCGACGTTTATTTGACGGGAAGTCTCAAGTGGGTAAGATTCCACTAGAGAAAAATGATTGAAACTGCTTTAATACTTGAAAAATTAAAATTTTTTAGCTAAACCAATAAATATACTTTACAGCTTACAAAATGTGTACAGATCATTCAAAGACGTATTTCAATGACGTACGAAAAAAAAAGACATTAAATTAGAGGCAGATTGTGACACGAAATATTATATAAAAATAGACACTCACTAGTGTCATATAGATGTTTCAAGAACAGAAGCTACACCGAAAACAGAACAATTAATCTATGATAAATCCGGGTATGTAAGGAAAGCACTGCTGAATAATTTCCTAAAAATTTCATCAAGGAATCAATGCAGTTTATCATGTTTACTTCTATGTTTAAATCTCTTTCCTCCCCCTTCCTCTCAGTGTCTCACAAGTTTGTTTATATATATATTGTATGTATGTATGTATAGAAAGGTGATCGTAATACTGCACACCTCTTAGTATCAAAGTATGTCGTAACAGGATGTAAATAACAATAAAAACAAATCCTGTAACTTCATAAATACTGTAACTTCATAAATCCTGTAACTTCATAAAGCAGTCCCCGTTACGTGTTCCATGAGTAAAACAGAACACGAAATATATCCGCGAACAAAGGAATATTAAACAGAGAACAAAGAACCAAAATGAACGATCTGAATTCCAGAAGAAGAAAAAAAAATAGTAAAACTGCAACATTCCCTTCCAAATCACTGGGTTTAAAAGAAGGGTAAAAATAATTTTTTTTAAATGTTCAAAACCGCTTCCACATTTTCCCACTTGTAATGCGTGTAATAATACCGAGATTAGAAGGAAAGAAAAAATGTTTTGATTATATTTATATTGAATAATTTCCTTCTTTTATTTAAGAAGTTTTGTGAAATAAATGAATAATTTTGGGACCATTGTAAATGAGGTATATTATTTAACTGCTGAATGATTTGAACAGTCGTTTGTTCCTTTTGCAATTTGATTTTAAATCCTTCAACATGACAATAATCTTCAATATTCAAAGGCTGCTTTCCAAAAGGAATTTTTATTGTTACAACTAATGGTAATTATTTTCCAAAAAAATGACATATTCAATATATGTCAATTTCATATTCTTATTGAACAGTTTTGCATGAGTTCATAAAGTGATTTGTTGCACAGCTATTGTTCACTGATATTGTTCATCAACTTTATTATTCAATGCCTCGTTTTTAATAAGGAATTGTTATTATTACAATTAATGGCTACTATTCTGCAAAAACTGCCTTATTTTCAGCGTCTGTAAATTTCAATTTCCTATTAACCTCTCTGGTATTAGATAATTTCCTATTAACCTCTCTGGTATTAGATAATTTCCTATTAACCTCTCTGGTATTAAATAATTTCCTATTAACTCTCTGGTATTAGGTAATTTCCTATAAACCTCTCTGGTATTAGATAATTTCCTATAAAGCTCTCTGGCATTAGATAACAATTTCCTATTAACCTCTCTGGTATTAGATAACAATTTCCTGTTAACCTCTCTGGTATTAAATAATTTCCTATTAACTTTCTGGTATTAGATAATTTCCTATTAACCTCTCTGGTATTAGATAACAATTTCCTAGTAACCTCTCTAAAATTAAATAATTTCCTATTAACTCTCTGGTATTAGATAATTTCCTATAAACCTCTCTGGCATTAGATAACAATTTCCTATTAACCTCTCTGGTATTAGATAATTTCCTATTAACCTCTCTGGTATTAGATAATTTCCTATTAACCTCTCTGGTATTAGAAAACAATTTCCTATTAACCTCTCTGGTATTAGATAATTTCCTATTAACTCTCTGGCATTAGATAACAATTTCCTATTAACCTCTCTGGTATTAGATAATTTCCTATCAACCTCTCTGGTATTAGATAACAATTTCCTATTAACCTCTCTGGTATTAAATAATTTCCTATTAACTCTCTGGTATTAGATAACAATTTCTTTTAACCTCTCTGGTATTAGATAATTTCCTATTAACCTCTCTGGTATTAAATAATTTCCTATTAACCTCTCTGGTATTAGATAATTTCCTATTAACCTCTCTGGTATTAGATAATTTCCTATTAACTCTCTGGTATTAGATAACAATTTCCTATTAACCTCTCTGGTATTAGATAATTTCCTATTAACCTCTCTGGTATTAAATAATTTCCTATTAACCTCTCTGGTATTAGATAATTTCCTATTAACCTCTCTGGTATTAGATAATTTCCTATTAACCTCTCTGGTATTAGATAACAATTTCCTATTAACCTCTCTGGTATTAGATAATTTCCTATTAACCTCTCTGGTATTAGATAACAATTTCCTATTAACCTTTCTGGTATTAGATAATTTCCTATTAACTTCTCTGGTATTAGATAACAATATCCTATTAACCTCTCTGGTATTAGATAATTTCCTATTAACCTCTCTGGTATTAGATAATTTCCTATTAACCTCTCTGGTATTAGATAATTTCCTATTAACCTCTCTGGCATTATACAACAAACTTAATTTGTTCCACAGCTGTTGTTCAACGATAATGTTCATCACAATCATCTTTCTTATTCAAAATGCCTTGTTCTTCAAAAGGAATCGTTATTACCACAAGTAACGATTATTATTTTTCACAAACTGGCTTATTTTCAATACCTGAAAATTCCATATACCTATTGAAGTTTTTACATTAGCTCACGAACTGATTTGTTCCACAGCTGTTGTTCAGTGATAACGCTTATCGTGAGAGCATTTGAAGCATTTCGCTTAATCAATAGATATTTTTCTCTACTTCAGCCTTTGTTTGCCCGTTTTATTTCTTGGTGATTTATGCCCGTCTTCAGGGTGAATTGTATTCTTTTACTCGGTGATTTGTATCTGTTATTGCGGGCGATTTGTATCAATAACCATTGGCCATTTTCCAGGTGATCTGAATAAAGGAAACTCGAGCGCATTCCTCGTCTTTATTTCAATTCCTCGACGGAATTCTGTTTTTGTGTTATTAAAGTAAAATATAAAATATATATGATAAACATCATAGACGTATTAATTATAAGAGAGGTGATTAGATGAATGTTTTAAGAATGATATTCCTTGTCGACGAAGATCAGGAAAGTGATTATTAATATTTTTTTTCTATTCTTTACACATTTTCTTCCGGTAAAAACTTGAATAAACCCTCCTTTTATTGTTTTGAATGAGCAAATTTGGAAACAACATTTGTTTCATTTATTTCCTACGAAGATGTAAAGCACCTCTCTCTTTTCATTTTTCGTATTTTGTTAAGGTGCCTCTCTTCCTCTTCACTTCCTTCCTATGGAAATTTGAGACGTTTCTATACCTTTCCAATTTTCCTTCGTCTAAAAATCTGAAGTGTTTCTTTCGTTTTACTTCATTCTAAAACAAAAATCTGAAGCACCTCTTTTACTTTTTCTTCCTGTCAAAATTTGAAACACCTGTTACTTGTCAATTTTCCATCATAGAACAATAAGTGTCTCGTTCCTTGTAATATATATACATTTATATACATATATATATACACATATATAAAGCCTAAAGATCCTCATTCGTTTCAATACAACACACAAATACACAAATATATGTGATGTGTTTGTGTGTGTGTGTGGTGCAAGACTGTGTTTGTATAAAGCAAGGCCAGCCACATTACTCTTGTAAGCCCTGAATGAATCAGAATTGGTCTCCGTGTAGGTACCATCGACAGCCAAATAAGCTGCGTTATTCATAAGTCTACAGCAGCGATCCGCCAGTTCCATCCGAAGAAATTCTAAAAATAATCTCCCGGCAACCAAAATGTTAACCAATTTCCATGGCGTTCCAGGTTTCATGTAAATGAAGGTCTCACCGAGATTCCTAAGTCTTTTAGTTTATTTTTAATGAACTTTTTAACTTTTACCTCCACATCAAGGCACCCGAACTTCTTTTATTGTGATAGTCTGTAAGGATTCAGCCTGAGGAAAGTTTTCTGTTTTCTGTTTTTTTTTTAAATTATGAATAGCCATGACGCGAAAAGTTATCAAAATAAAATATAAAATGATTATGCTAAATTTCATAGATGAACAAATTATAAGAAAAATTGAGATATTAGAACGATGAAAACTGGAGTTAAACGGAAACAAACCTATAAATAGTTAAAAACCTATACGTCTCCCACGTCAGGTGAGTTACACAGTTCTCTACAGATGTGCTATCAACATTTCTGTTGTTGAGTTAACTCTGCTAAAAAGTCACAGACACAACTTTACTGAACGACTTGAAAAGAAAATGAAATGTCTCTGCTTTCTGTATGTTCATTTACAAGGAGCCACGCCCCCTCTTTTTTTTTATTTTTGTTTTTACTTTTTGTTTTTTTTTTAGCCTGGAAAATCTTTATCGTCTTTCCTAGAAGACTTTGAGCGCTGTCAAAACAGACGATCTCATTCACCATATAATTTCTCATTTGCATATTCAGCAGGAATTCCCATTTTAATTCTTTTTAGCATCTTTAAAATGATTTAACCTTTATCTTTCTCTTTCTTTTTTTAATTTGTTTTAACCTGCCGACTTGCCTGTCTCTCGAACACATTAATGTAATACTTGTAAGTTGATGTGGTTACATGCACGAACACACATACATACATAAATACACACACTAAATACATACATACATACATACATACATACACATACACACACACACACACACACACACACACATATATATATATATATATATATATATATATATATATATATATATTGGTAAGTGCTGACAACTTAATTTGCTTAGCATGGTTTGCCTTTTGATGTTTGGCCTATGTAAACCTTATTACAATCTTTACAAGGGATACTGCAAACAGTATTGTTTGAATTGGACACACACACGTGTATATATATTATATATATATATATATATATATATATATATATATATATAATATATATATATATATATAGTACATACGTTGCACAAGCGGCTACTTTCGCAATCCGTAACATATCACGTTAAACACAATTACTTAATTGACCAGGGGGGTGAAAAAAAATCACCAAATTTCGAGTTCCACAATGAAGCCATGAAGCGTCACCCATGCGAATCACTGAGTTAATTGATCATTTTTATCTGCAATTATTACATCGGCGTCGACGCGCATTACTGCCCATAAAAGCTAGACAAAAAAACCAACGAAATTCCATTTCATACGTATTGATAGCGTCACTGGAATATATGGCGGTACATTTATCTCTTCTTCATTGGTCGGTGTTCCGTGACTGTAATGTAAAAAAAAAGTGATGAGTGGACGCTATTGAAAGTTGCTGAATTCTGTTAGTTGTATATGTCATTATTTTTGCCATAACGATAGCTGTTAGTTATGACTACTGACTGGTTTTTGTGTGTGTGTGAGTGCGTGTGTGTGTGTGTAAAGACAGAATTTTTATACTTTATCAAGTATTTAGTGTCCTCTATGCCAGGTAAGTTAGCTTAACCTATGGTAGATTCACATCAACCGTGCATCTGATGTCTAGGCCAGTCCCTTACGACGCTCCTGATTGGCTGTTGATAAGCCAATCACAGGGCTGGAAACTCTCAGTCTCTCGCGAGAGTTCACACGGGCAGGACGTATGTTCCACCTCTCCTGAGGGATACTGGTGAGAGACATATCCCTCAAGAGAGGTGGAACATAGATCCTACCCATGTGAACTCTCGAGAGAGACTGAGAGTTTCCAGCCCTGCGATTGGCTTATCAACAGCCAATCAGGAGCGTCGTAAGGGACTAGCCTAGACATCAGATGCACGGTTGATGTGAATCTACAATAGTACTACGGGTATGAGGTAGAGGATGGTGAGGTGGGGGGGGGGGGGGGGGGGGGGGGGGGGGGGGCGCGGAAATTGATGTGGCCCTGAGCGACCCAACTCGAGCCGATCCCAACCCCGGATGATCAGTGTGACTTGGAATCAAAAAGGGCATCTGTTCTTAAAACATTTACTAAAACCAATTACGAAATGAGACGTGGAAGATAGATGCAGCTGGAGATCGCTCATTGAAAAACAGCGACCCCAACTAGGAAATAAGCTGAAATTATGAAAAATAAGATGGAAAAATAAGATGAACATGATATTTGGCGAAGACAACCTTCGCTAAATGGAAATACTCGACTTTCGTTTTCGAGCAAATGCCAGGTCGATTATAAAATCAGCAAGGAAGAGAAAATCGTCGCAGATAAGAGATAATGATCACTCTCCTCAATCTTTTCAGTCCGTATCAAGTATCAATCGATGAAACTACTCATTACCGACGATGGGCTGCGAAATTTTTTAATGAAGTTATTGAAGACCGAAATTGCCTCACGGCAACATTGGCTTCAGGACTTCGAGGTTGTTGCATTCAACAAATGTCACATCTGTCGCGTTACTTAGTGTTTTGAATTTTGAAGTATCGCGTTTACTTTTCTTTACTTATGATAAAATGACTCTTTTTGGTCAAATAAAAATCAGAGCAATGGGAAAATCTATTCTCGTCCCATCTTCCTGCACTTCCTATTACTAATTATCTTCTGTAATTTCTTTCGATACCATATTCTTTGGAAGCTTGAAATTCAAGTCAGTGGTCGCTGTGGGCTTTTTTCCCATATGAATAAGGCTCAGTTTCTGAATAATAATAATAATAATAATAATAATAATAATAATAATAATAATAATAATAATAATAATAATAATAATAATAATAAAATCAAATTTAGATTATCCTCTAAACCAGGTCTACTACATGAGGGAACTATAGTTTTTTGTCCCACAAATCTTGAACAGTAAAACAAAAGTAAGATATTTATATAAAAAAATAGGTTTAAAAACTAAAAAATACTTTGAAAGTACTTTATTCGACTAAAGTGATACTTTCAATCTATTCGATTTAGATCTGAAATATTTGTTTTGCTTTGTTTTTTTTTTTTTTTTTTTTTTTTTTTTTTTTTTTTTTTTTTTTTTTTTTTTTTTTTTTTACGAAGCTTCACCTCATTTCGCGGAACTGTGAGAGATTCTTAATTAATTTCTCATTAGCGGAGAAATTTTTTCATTAAATCATTCACAAACGGAAAAATCTGGGAGGTGTACCATATGCGAACGGGTCTCTTAATGAAAGGATTTATGAGTTTTATTTTTAGGGTATTTTACGGTGCATTTTATTTTCCTGATAACAAAAATCTTTCGCTGATCTTCGGTTTCATTAAAAAGTCTGCGAATACTGGCAATGAGCATAACGTTTAGAAAACTCACATTCCTGTTTATATATATGTTTGTATATATAATTATACACACACACATATATATGTATGTATATATATACATATATATATATTATATATATATATATATATTATATATAGTATATATCTCTATATATATATATATATATATATATATATATTATAAATTTGAGAGAGAGAGAGAGAGAATCTGGTTAAACAAACTGGCGCAAACAAAACAAGACCATTCAATTGCCTCTTCAATTTCATCCTCACTGGAAATATAATAATAAGCCCAAATGTGGGAATAAAACGAACGCAAAATATGCGTCATTAATTACGCAATACCCATAGTGGTATGAAGGGTTCTCATCCCGATGAAAAATTCGCCCTAAGTTGGGATGTTTGCAAATCTGGAAGAGAAGCATTTTTGCTCCACTATTTTTATTTTATTTTATTTATAAAGGTGTCACCTTTTAAAGGGGCTACTTTCTTTAAAGGTGTAACTTTTCTGGAGGAGTTATTTTTTAAAGGTGTCATTTTTATAGGTGTCACCTTTATAAAGGTGTCAATTTTTAAACGTGTCACCTTTTAAAAGGTGCCCCTTTTTAAAGGTGTCTCTTTTAAAGGTGTCACTTTTTTAAAGGTGTAACATTTCCAGAAGTGTAGTCCAGCAGCAAAGATACCTAGGATAGGTAGTGTTTTCAATAGAAAAGTAGTAACTTTAGAATAAAAAATGTCATTGAAAATAACAAAGATAAAATACTATTCAAAATCCGCAAAACGGTCATATGAAGCAAGCCTACAGGCAAGCCTTGTACGAATAGCATGTCCATAAGCTAATAAAAAAAAACAACATAAAAACTGAGAAGGGAATAAAAATTAAATGACAGAGAAACAAAGAAAAATAAACAGTGATTGTTAGAATATGAAAATTTAAAAACAAAAACATACGAAAAAAAGTAAAAGAATACTGGTTTTCAGCAATAATGCAGTCTCTGTTTCAGTAATATTACAGTCTCTGATGAATTACAGAAAGACTGCTCTGTCGTGGTTTTCAGTAATAATATAGTCTCTGCTTCATTAATATTACAGTCATACAGTCTCTGCTTCAGTAATATTACAGTTATACAGTCTCTGATTCAGTAATATTACAGTCGCTAATGAATTACAGAAAGACTGCTCTGTAGTGGTTTTCAGTAATAATACAGTCTCTGCTTCAGTAATATTACAGTCATACAGTCTCTGCTTCAGTAATATTACAGTCGCTAATGAATTACAGAAAGAGTGCTCTGTAGTGGTTTTCAGTAATAATACAGTCTCTGCTTCAGTAATATTACAGTCGCTAATGAATTACAGAAAGACTTTTCTCTAGGGTTTTCAGTAATAATACAGTCTCTGCTTCAGTAATATTACAGTCGCTAATGAATTACAGAAAGACTTTTCTCTAGGGTTTTCAGTAATAATACAGTCTCTGCTTCAGTAATTTTAGAGTCTGATGAATTACAGAAAGACTCCTCTCTAGTGGTTTTCAGTAATAATACAACAGTCTCTGCTTCAGTAATATTACAGTCGCTAATGAATTACAGAAAGAGTGCTCTGTAGTGGTTTTCAGTAATAATACAGTCTCTGCTTCGTTAATATTACAGTCTCTGATGAATTACAGAAAGACTCCTCTCTAGTGGTTTTCAGTAATAATACAGTCTCTGCTTCAGTAATATTACAGTCTCTGATGAATTACTGAAAGAGTGCTCTGTAGTGGTTTTCAGTAATAGTACAGTCTCTGCTTCAGTAATATTACAGTTGCTGATGAATTACAGAAAGACTGCTCTGTAGTGGTTTTCAGTAATAATACAGTCTCTGCTTCAAGTAATATTACAGTCGCTAATGAATTACAGAAAGGACTGTTTGTAGTGGTTCAGTTAATAATCAGTCTCTCTTCAGTAAATTTACAGTCTCTGATGAAACTGAAAGAGTTGCTGTAGGGTTTTCCCTTATGGAATTAATAACAGCTCTGTTCGTAACTTACAGTCTCTGATGAATACAGAAAGAGTGCTCATAGTTTTCAGTAAATAATACAGTCCTCCTGCTTAGTAATATTCCAGCCGCGGATGAATTACAGAAAGACTGCTCGTAGTGTTTTCCAGTAATAATAACCAGTCTCTGCCTTCAGTTAACAATTACATCTCTGATGAATTACAAAAAGACTGCTCTATACTTCTACAGTGAAATGACATAACTTTGTAGGACAGAGTACTGTGACATCGCAACACCTTAGTAGAATGTACTGTACGTAGATGCTGACGCTCAGCAAAGGCGAGTAACGCATACCTGTTCCAGTGGTGCAGACATTAAAGGTGATAACAGAAGTCTCCTCGCAGACAAAAAAGAAAGAAAAAATTCGAGGAACGGGAGACTGCTGACATTCGGAGAACAATATTTTAACGTAGTCATGGCATTAGGCCTAGGACATTTGCCTTCAACACCACAACATTTGTGTATACAGGGAAACTTAGAGACAATAATTGAGACCTCCTAAAATGATATGACGACAGACGATATGGTGCTGCTAAGAAAATAAAAAACTTTATATTCGGAGGCAATATCAAATAATGCCAAAAATTCACACACACAATACACACACACACACACACACACACACATATATATATATATATGAATATATATATATATTATATATATATATATATATATATATATATATATATATATATATAGCTATATATGATATATATATATATATATATATATATATATATATATATATATACTATATATATCTCTACATATATATATCTATATAGATATATCTATAGTAATATGTTGTGTAAGGAGAGATAGAGATATATAAGATTATATGAGATATATTATATTAGATTATAATTTAATAATTGAGATATATATATCTATCTATATATATATATATATATATATATATAATATATATATATATATAGATATATTATATATATATACACATATAGGTATACTCTAATGAAAGGCAGAATCAGAACCAATCCCAAGTTTGGATTCATGTCTAATAACATAAAAAGGCTTCCTTAGATGAAACTGTTGCAATCTCCCAATAAAAAACCCAGTCAAGCAAGCACAGTGGTACAAAATTTCCGATGACTTAAAATATAAACGGTACTAGGCCGTGAGAGAATTCCCTACATATATTCCTTTAATAATTGTTTCAGCCCATTTGGGTGTTCTCCAGACAACCTAGGTTGCACCTCTCTCTCTCTCTCTCTCTCTCTCTCTCTCTCTCTCGAGATTCAAATTTGGTTAGAGGGGCTCAGGAAGACGCTTATGAGGGAGAGGTTAGACAACTGGATACCTTAGCTTAAAGGGAATACGAAGTAGACCTGGTTTCACATTAGGTCTGCTTCAGCATCTGACTGTTATTACTATATACTACAATATTATTCTGGTGCGTTATTTACCATGCTTTTCTGTAAATCTGTAAAAGTCCACTTGCTTCAAGAGTAAAGTTCTGCTAGCTAACTAAGAGCAGTTATGTCTCTGGAAATAATAAGTCTAGAAATTCCGAATGTCTCTGGAAATAATAAGAGGCTAGAAATTCCGAATCAGAATGAAAATCGGCACTGGAACTCTTTCCATAGTCCCATTTTCTATCATTTCCGTAACCCTTTCCATAGTCCCATTTTCTATAATTTCCATAACTCTTTCCATAGTCCCATTTTCTATAACTTTCATAACCTTCCCCCCCTCCCCTTTCGAATAAACCACTCGAACAGCAGTAGCAAAAACATCAGTAACTTTGGAAATCTCTCCCTGCTCCCTTTTCCTTTGATTCCCACACTGCTCCTCCTCAAGTTATTACTCTCTTCTCCTTCCATTCGATTAATTACAGAAAGGGCGAGACAGTGGTCTTGGAATACCCAGCTAATTGGTAGTAATTACATTTGGAATTACGTAAGCTACGCGTTACCACGCAAACGCCGACTGCTTGATTTGTTTTGTTGATAGTCTGGCGTTGCTGCAACAAATGTTTCAAGTGGTGCAACGCTAAAGAAGAAGAAGAAGAAGAAGCAGAAGAAAAAGAAGGAGGTGACGAAGAAGAATAAGAAGAAAAAGAAGGAGAAGAAGAAGAAGAAGGAGAAAGAGAAGACTAAGAAGTATAAGAAGAAGGAAAAGAATAAGAAGAAAAAGAAGAAGGAGAAGAATAAGAGGAAAAAGAAAAAAGGAGAAGAAGAATAGGAAGGAGAAGACGAAGAAGAATAAGAAAGAAAGAAGAAAAAGAAGGAGGTGACGAAGAAGAATAAGAAGAAAAAGAAGGAGAAGAAGAAGAAGAAGGAGAAAGAGAAGACTAAGAAGTATAAGAAGAAGGAAAAGAATAAGAAGAAAAAGAAGAAGGCGAAGAATAAGAGGAAAAAGAAAAAAGGAGAAGAAGAATAGGAAGGAGAAGACGAAGAAGAATAAGAAGGAAAAAGAAGAAGAAAAAGAAGGAGAAAGAGAAGACTAAGAAGTATAAGAAGAAGGAGAAGAATAAGAAGAAAAAGAAGAAGGAGAAGAATAAGAGGAAAAAGAAAAAAGAAGGAGAAGAAGAATAGGAAGGAGAAGACGAAGAAGAATAAGAAAGAAAAAGAAGAAAAAGAAAAAGAAAAAGAAGAAGTATAAGGAAAAAGAAGAAGAAGGAAGAAGAAAGAAGAAAAAAGAAAAAAAAGAAAAAGTAAGAAGTATAAAAGAAAAAAGAGAAAAGAAAGAAAAAAGAAGGAGAAGAAGAATAGGAAGAAGACGAAGAAGAATACGAAGAAAAAGAAGAAGAAGAAGGAGAAAGAGAAGACTAGAAGAAGAAGAAGAAGAAGAAGAAGAGGAAGAATAAGAAGAAGAAAGAGAAGAAGAATAAGAAGAAGAAGAAGAAGAAGAAGCCTTCGAAACGAAGCAGACGAAATCTTGAGAGTGAATGAGGACGACTCTTAATGAGGGTATGGCAGCTTTCTATGAAGACTTAAGGCCCGAGCATATTTATATATATAGTATATAAAGGGACGCCATCCTTGAATGAAGGCTAGCCAAGCGTTAACAGTCTACTTTGTAACGCTAAAAAAAAAAAAAAAAATAGACGGCCAGACCATTAAAGATGAACGCTGTAGAAAGTGACGAGATATTAATGACAATGAATGACGAATCTGGAAAACGAGCTAAAATAACGTATAATTTTGTAAAGCAAAATGTTCCCGAAATTTAAACTTGATTTACAAGAAAATGCGTCACAATAAAGGTATATAGTGTATTCAATAAATAATACACAATGCATAAAACATTTGAGATTTGATGAGAGCATTTATAAGACAATTGTACAAATGACAAATGTTTTGAACTGAAGAAAATATGTTACAATAGGGGTAAATGAATTCAGTAAGTAATACGCAATGCATAAAACATTTGATATTGGCATTTGTAAGACAATTGCACAAATATTTTGAACTCAAGAAAATCCGTCGCTATAAATGTAAATGAATTCAGTATATAAAATGGAATGCAAAAAAAAAAAAAAAAAAAAAAAATTGAGATTTGATATGCACGTTCATAAGACAATTTGGAGAAATGATTAAAATTTATATTAATATACTTGCCGTAATTCACGTATACATATTTCGAGACTATGTCATCCTGAAAGTAGAGTTCAGGCTTCCGTGTTAAATACTTTGGAGTTCGTAGACTAAGCGAGAAACGGAAATACTTTACCTGCTGTTCATCATTTCCATATGGTCTGTCATGAGGTCCAACAAAGTGAATACATGTTTGTGATATAGTATACTCGTATTAAGGACTGTGTAATGTTTATAGTCATGCTCCATCTTCATGTTACAGAGTACGCATCAACATAACAAGAACAGAATAGAATAAAGAATTTATGCCAAATGCCAAGCGCTGGGACCTCTGTGGTCATTCAGAGCCGAGAGGCAAAAATTGACAGTAAGAAGGTTTGAAAGCT
This sequence comes from Macrobrachium nipponense, assembly GCF_015104395.2. Classification (NCBI taxonomy): domain Eukaryota; kingdom Metazoa; phylum Arthropoda; class Malacostraca; order Decapoda; family Palaemonidae; genus Macrobrachium; species Macrobrachium nipponense. The sequence goes on along the minus strand of NC_061110.1, from coordinate 95,229,468 downwards.
GTAACAAGAGGAAAAGTTCACAATTGTTAGAGAGGGTGGAAAGTCTGATGGAAGAAAGAGAATATGAACGGAGGCACAGTAAAAGAAATGAAAGAGGCTGCAGGTAAGGGAGGATGTGAAGACCCTTAAGAAATACCTACAGTAGCCACGTGAGGTGTACTGACGGCACTAACCAGCCTACGGAATCAACATAACAAGGAAATCCTAAAATATCGATGTTCACGTTGTTTTTAATTGACGGAATTCACCTGTCAATTAAATTCACTCATGCCTTATTCACCCGTTTCCTACTTAAATGCAGCTTGAACTATAGATCTTTTGTATACTTAAAAGTCGTCAAATTCATTCTCAATTCATTCTTTTTCATCTCTCCCGTTTATTCCCGTTCCATTCCGTCCCTTTCCTATCACCTGTCCGGGATTTATGGAGTGACGTCGACCTCTGTTTACATAATATTTCCCCCAGTAATTCACCAACCGGCAACCCTCCTCCTCCTCCTCCTCCATCCGTCGACTTTGAAGGCCCTGACGCGTCTGATACTTGAAAATCCTTCAACGTACCAACCTCCCCACCCCCTTAAACCTACTTGGATTACGTCGAGCTGATGCGCGCTCCCTATTGAATGAGGATAACGTTGCTGTGTTTCAATAATTGATGATGTTAGCGCTTGGATCCAGTTCGAATTGGAAGTGTAATATTCCCTTTGTTTTCGTCTTCTTTCCGTCGGCTTATGGCAAATACGAGTGCTTACGGTTCCAGGATGCAATTCGGCTCCAGCGTGTGACGACGAGGAGGGAATGAAGCGAGGGTAAAATACGTACGTATTTTTTTTCTTCTCGAAATATCCGCCCTGGTTATTCCTGAAGTTCCGTAAGTAAAATACGTACGTATTTTTTTTCGAAATATCCGCCTGGTTATTCCTGAGTTTCATAAGTACGTTTTTTTTTTTTTTTTTTTTTCCTCGAATATCCGCCCTGGTTATTCCTGAAGTTCCGTAAGTAAAATACGTACGTAATTTTTTTCGAAATATCCGCCCTGGTTATTCCTGAGGTTGCATAAGTAAAATACGTAAACGTATTTCAAGTGATTCCGAAAGGATGAAATAACCCTTTTTCTTCATATTTAGGTTTACTTAATCGTAACTACGACTGTTGATAATGAGATTTTTTTTTAATTTGTTGTAGAAAATATTTCTCTACAGCAAAAAAGTATAATACATACATATACGGCACTCACTCACTCACCCAACCACCCACGCACACATACATTAACAACTCCATAAAGTATTATATATATATATCATATATATATATATATATATATTATATATATACAAGTATACTTAATATAATATATATATATTTAAATGAGATAAAGAGGGGGACGCTACTTGTACAAAAAGGAAAGTAAAGGAATACCAACACTAGCCGTTCCTGAAATTATATAACATGATAAAACATAAATAAGGAAAATAGGGTTAATTTAATTGAACGTTCCGTCTAGAACATTAACCAGAAATGTCTTCAATGAAACATACAAGTCTACGTCACAATAATCATATTCTAGCATTAATTTACCCCTCAATGTCGACGAATTCAACCTGAAATGATCATTTCACATTAACGTCAATTCATCTGACTCAACTCTCTATCTTCGGCTAAGGGACGCATTCTCGAGTCCCACTTAGGGTATAGATATTCGCTCTGCCATTGCAAAGGATCCTCAAGTTACAGGACGCAATTTATAGACGTTATCCTTAAGGATTAGGAGGATCTCGGTTTTGAAAAACGACCTCCGTGTGTTGACAATAGACATCAGATCTTTTAATTAAAAGACCTTGCTTCGAGACCCTTAGCTTTAATGGACGATCTGCAAGTGCCACTTAAATATGGCACTAGTTTGAGGAGCCGTTTCCCACAGCTACCGAGGTGGCTATTTGTCTGTCCGTCCGCACTTACTCTTGTCCGCCCTCAGATCTGAAAAAAACTACTGAGGCTAGACGGCTGCAAATTGGTATGTTGAGCATCCACCCTCCAATCATCAAACATACCAAATTGCAGCCCTCTAGCCGCAGTAGTTTTGATCATCTTAAAGGGTGAAGTCAGCAGTGATCGTGCTTCTGGGCCTGCTATAAGTGCCAACAACACAGGCCACGACCGAGCCGTGGCTGAAGGTTTCATGGGCGCAGTTGAGAGTTCAAGGGCCGTGGCTGTGAGTTTCATATAGCTGTACAGAAAACCCTATTGCGCAGAAGAAACTGCAGCGCATTATTTAAGATAAGTATACTCAATACATAAAATTTAGGAAAAGCTTCGTGAAGAGCACTTGGCTTCTTCAACACATTTAGAAGTGCTCAAGAAGCTCTTCAGAAAGAGGGTAATTACCAGCCTCATCTGAGCACTTCGAGAGGAAGCCTCTCTCAAGTCCCCGAGAGTGTTTAATGAAGGGGACCAAACAGTCATTGCTATATAACAGTGGAAAGCCATAATAAAACGTCCGTGCTACATAAAATAGCCGGTTACCACCAGGCAATGAGTAGCTTCCCATCTCCATGACAAATCTATCTTCTTAATTGAAGATGAATGAATAAGTTTCATCATTTGGTTATAAGAATTTCTTACGAGATTTTACCCTTGGTACAGTTCCTCTGAAAGGCAAAAGATTTCTATTCAGCAATCTAGTATGACATTACATTCTTTGCGCAAGTTGTCTCCTTTCATCGACTGATAGTTCCTCATTGGACGAGTAGTAGGTTGCGTACTCGCTTATCGATCTGGTAGCCCGAGTTCATTCCTCCCCCCTTCCCCTGCCCGCCAATGCGGAACCAGAGGAAGTTTACATCTGGTGATGAAAAATACATTTCTGGGTATAATGTTGGTCGAATACCACAATAAGCTGTAGGTCCCGTTGCTAGGCAACCAATTCGTGCCAGCCCTGGGGAGCTGTTAATCAGCTCAGTGGTCCGGTTAAACTAAGATATACTTAATTTATTTTTCAGTGATTGGTATCAGAAACAACAACTTTCCATTTTTCCCTAAAACCCTCACTCTCAATGAAGGCTTTGCATTCGCGTTACCTTAAGACTGCAGTACAACTGGGAAACCTCTAAAATTTAAAATCATTCTATCACGACGGGTTAAGTTTCCTATAAGCGTTAATCAAATAGGTAGCAACATATTAAAATCATCAGCAGTGCAATTATATCTTTTTTTTAATCCCTCCACAATTTACCTTCCATGGGAGGTTGCACTCACTTTTTTTCTTCTATTTTCATCATTTCTTTATGATAAGGGAGGGTACGAAAACATGAGGCAAAAAAAAATTAAAGAAAAATAATTCTGCTCCACATAGAACGCCAACACACGCTCAGTCTAGCACTGAGAAACATAATAGCACCCAGTTTCCCACATAGTAATCCATATTGTGGGGTTTCTTCTGCCCAAGAGAAGGCGAAGAAGAAAGCTCCTCACATCTGGGATAAAGAAAAAAAAACACTGGTTGATCACGACCAAATCAACGTGGCGAAAACACTAGAAGGCTTAAAAAAAAAAAAACTCTAAACTAGTACCACTTTTTTAAAACATTTTTACAGCTGTGGGAGGTTAACAGATGAAAATTTTTTGTTTTTAAATATTATTATTATTATTATTATTATTATTATTATTATTATTATTAGTTGGACTGAAGATGAACCCAGGGAAGGGTTCGAAAGGTTTTTGTAGTCTTAAAAATTATACATGGACCATTAACACTTTGTATTATTGTGGACCCTTTAGAACATTATTATTATTATTATTATTATTATGTTATTATTATTAATTATTAGATTATTTTAATTAGTTACTTATTGCAAAGAATGAACCCTATTCATATGGGACGTCCAAGAGATATTAAACTTGAAATTCAGCTTCCAGAGACTATGGTGTTCAATAGAAAGGCATAACAGAAAGTAGTGGGAAATATAGAAAGAGATTAATTATTAAAAAACAGCACGTTAACAAATATGTATGCTTTAAATGATTTCTGTCATAAGCATGTACATGTTTTTAATATTTCATCATAAGTATGTTCTAACATATAAACCTTACATACTTCTGTTATAAATATACACATACGTACACGTTTTTAATATTTCTGTCATAAATATGTGAATATTTAAATATGTTCATATACACTTACACTTTAAATATTTCTGTCATAAATCTGTACATATGTATACATTTTAAATATAACTGAGCTACTTTTTCAAATCACCCTCCCACCCGCCCAACCAAGCCGCCAACCCCCCCCCCCAAAACCCCCCACAAGCACAAGGGTAAAAACATAAAACGGCAATCCAAATTAGCGGTTCTACGCGTAAATTAATTACTTCAGGACTCCACTCCGTACGGGAGCGCTCTTTTCCACATTATTTCATTCATATGTGGAACACAAAATGCCTGAGAAAAAAGTGTGAGGGTTTATAAAAGATACAAACCGCAATGATAATGGGGAAAAATTATGGTAATATATGCTTGAATGCTACGCTGTTCTTGTCAGGAAATGGTCTAAAAAAAATATGGCTCCTGATTCTAATATAATTTCATTTGAACCAATCGTACGGGATAAATTTTCGGTACAACACACATACATAGCTACACACAAACATGCAATATATATATATATATATATATATATATATATATATATATATATATATATATAGTACTGGTAATCTTCTTAGGCACGAAAATATGGTAATTCAGGTGTATTTCACTTAGGAAAATGAAAATGGTTTATCTCCAAAAATACCCAACAGTTTCGTCCTCCAATGGACCTCTTCTTGGAGCGTTTATTAAGGAAGGAAAACGCTCCCAGCAAGTGGTCCCTTGAAGGACGAAACTGTTGGGCATCTTCTGAGATAAACCATTTTAATTTTCCTATGTGGAATACAACTGAATACTATATATGTATACTATATATATATATATATATATATATATATATATACACACACTCACACACACATATATATATATATATATATATATATATATATATATATATATATATATCTCTCTCTCTTCTCTCTCTCTCTCTCTCTGAAACCTTAAAGTTGCTGTAGGGAAATTACGGAGACAAAAATGTTTACTGTTTTTTCTGTACTCCGTGATTTCGAGCAAACTTACTGACGAAGAAGCCCGACGGCGCCAATACAAAGGATTACTTTTGTGTGCGTACGTACACATACACACACACACACACATATACACTTCTTTGGAGAGGGGTATAGCATTGTGACTTCTAAGCAAGTACGCAAGAGGTGAGGATGCGAAGCCAAAGCTCTTTTTCTTTGACCCCAGCGGAGGCTTCTATTCGCTTGCAACTGGAAGAACTTGCATGTAGACAGGCCAGGAGATATCTACGGACCTAACGGACGTGAGCCTTGTATTGCACCATTACTGTTTTCGTTTTGTCTCACTGCACGCACTGAACAAGCTGTGAGGAGCCAAGGCTAATCAATGGGTTCTGATCATCTTGTGCAGGCGAATCGAATCTTAACTTGAAGTAAGCGTTCGGTTTATTTAACTTAATTTTTTCAAAGGACGGCAGGTCTTTGATTCAATTCTCGTTTATAAGATTAAAGAGCGAATAACTTCCCTGATTGTGAGATGAATACTCATGCAAGGATGGATAAGTCACTCATAAATCTGGAGGAGGCAAGAAGGCAATTACAGTCAGATTGCACATTTTGCAAGTACTCATGTAAGGGAAAATTGGGGTTGTACACACACACACACACACACACACATACACGCCTCAGACCTCCGTTACCACCTCTATATTTTCCACACAAATACAAACTCTCTCTCTCTCTCTCTCCTCTCTCTCTCTCTCTCTCACAAACATGCACGCACAAATACACAATCTCTTCGTCCTTCTCTATTATTACCAGTACGTCACCTCTCTCTCTCTCTCTCTCTCTCTCTCTCTCTCTCTCTCTCTCTCTCTCACTAGCCCTGTGGACTCCTCTCCGTTACAGCCTTCAGCTCCATAATGGCTACGACCAATCGAGTCACCGTGAAACGTTTGAGTCTCTCCTCTCTCTCCCTTTCCGAATCTTGAGGCTGGCGTTAAGGGTGACATGACAACAGGAGGAGGAAGAGGCACTCGGCCTCCAAAATACCAAAAGTCATAATGTTTAGAAGTAGTAGGCGGCGATAATGACGGCACACCAAGCAATGGAGGGGGGGGGGGGGGGAGGGGGGGGGATATCTGACGTAATAAGTGACGGAGCAGGGGGGCGGGGATGGGGGGAGGCTGGCGTTAGTATGAGAGGGGGGGAAAGGGGAGGGGGGAGGAGTTGTTTCGATGGGTTGGGTTCGCTGGATGGAACGGGAAAGGAGGATGGAGGAAACGGCCAGGAGGAGGAGTGAGGAGCGGGAAGGACGGATGATAGCGGAGACTGAGAAGAGAATAAGGAATATGTCCAGAAACGGCCAGAAGGAGATTGATTGACAGATTGATTGATGGTCATTAAAACTGGCGTCGCAGCATTTAGGTTGCGGACGTGGTATGGAAATGAAATATCGAAATAAAAACATTAATTCAAAAGGAAAGTTTCATGTAAATAAATATCTAAAAATACATGTTTATGCAAAATCATAAATGTAAAATGTGGAGATGGTGGGATGAGAAAAAAAAGTGATAAAAATTAGCATGAAAAAAGAGGTGAAAACGAGACATGGAAAAATGTGATGCGAAGGAAGAAATTCAGACATAACGGAGAGAGAGAGAGAGAGAGAGAGAGATAGAGAGAGAGAGAGAGAGAGAGAGAGAGAGAGAGAGAGAGGATTAAAAAGGGGAGAGAATGGAATAGGGAAGAGAGATTGAAAAGGACTGGAGAAACAGAATATTGAATTATTTGACGGCTAAAAAAAGCCAATTGGTTAAAAAGATATCATCTATTGGCAGAGTAAAATAGGAAATGAAATGGGACAAATAGACAATAAATAAAGAAGTAAAGTGTCATTTATATTAGAAGAAAATTTAGAAAAATGTAAGGAAATACATAAGAGCGGATTTTTAAACGATTTTTTAAAATTCTTCTGAAGACGACAAAATGTACTAGAGAAGACATAGTCAAGACTGGTAGGAACACGGCTTTAATATAGATTAAAACAAAATATTACGACACCTTAAGTCAATATGTCTCCAGTTTCTAAAACCAAAACAATAAAAAAATAACAGAATAAGCAAAACATGCAACGAATACGAAAATAAAAAGAAATCCCGAAAGAAAGTAAACACAGAAGGAAAAAGAAAGAAAGCTAGAGCAATATATATATATATGTATCCAATCGTTTTGTTGTAGAATTGTTTGTGCTTCTGAACGAGCTGTCAAGCCCGGCCGAGCGAATACAGAAAGAAGAAAGACAATCTATACACGAGGTGGGTAAGCCTCCACAGGTAATGGGGCCTAGGGTCGTGGAGGGAGGAGGAGGAAGAAGGCTGTTGGTTGAGGGTAGGGTTAAGATTGAGTATCAAAGACCAGGGACCCTGAAGAATAAGAACATAAAAAATGGGGAAAGAAAAAAGAGATGTCTTGATATATCGCACTGACATACATTGGTCGCGCTCATGAACTTCTACAGTGAAAGAAGAAAAAAAAAAGTTAATTTCCATTCACAAAACACGACAGCACAGTTGTTTATTTTTTGTCGCTAATCACGAAAACAGAAGCTATTCAGAAAAAAAAAACACCGTTAATACGCAGTCGCAGAACGCGACAACACAGATATTTATTTTCTATTTGTCGCTAATCAAAACAGAAGCTACTTAAAAAAAAGAAAAAACCACCGTTAATACCCATTCGCTGAACACGACAAAACAGAACCTACTTCACAACAATCACTGTTAACCCACAGTCACAGAACTGGACAACACGAGTGTTTATTTATTGTTTACACGTAACAGCAGCCTCAGGCCTTGACTTCCTCACTTCTGGATGATATGAATGATATGAATATTCATCTCACGAGCAGGTTTGCCTCTTAGGGGTTCAAGTCTCGTGTTATTCTCGCTTTTTCTCGGCCCTCAATGGCGCCTCTCGTATCTTGAGAGAGGAAGTTTTCGTGTATTTTCAGATTTGCAAACTCTCTCTCTCTCTCGAAAAAAAAAAAGAAAAAAAAAACTCTCGTTCTTACGAGTGACGGTCCTCGAGTGTCGCTAAAATTTCCCTCAGTGACGATTCTAGGATATTTTTGTGAAGATGATTCTATAATTCCTGCAGTAATGAGTCTGAATTAACAAGTGTTTATGTTTCAGTCATAACAGATTTTTACTACAAAATCTTTGCCAAAATTGGCCGGGAGTTCCAGTTTGGGATAATATCAGGTTACATTGAAAAGGTTGATAAGACAAGCTACTTACTACAGCTCTTACGTAGCTCGCGTGTAAAGTGAACATGAAAATAAGAGGATATTGGTAAAAGGAGTCGTGTATCTTTTTACTCGAGGCGACAATCCCAACTCGTGAAAGTGGGAAGGTTATATAAGTATAAGGAAAAAACGTAAGCGCTGAAGTGATGCCAGAGCCAGATGCTCTCCTTATTCTGAATTAGAAATATATATTATAGATATATATATAATAAACTAGATATATTAATAAATATATATTATATTTATATACAACCATATAATGTAAATATGAATACACACACACACTATATATATATATATATATATATATATATATATATATATATAATTTTATTTGCTTAAGGCATACAATGCTTAAAATACCTACTGGCAATAAAGCATTTCTTTGATTTAGACACAAAGAGAAAGAATATTCTTTACATTGCTAATATAGTAAGTGCAAAGAACTGCCCATACTTCACTGGAGACGAATCTTGTCTTGTTGAAAATGATGATCACAAATACACGAAAATACAGTCTGTTGCATGAGTAAATATCTGCAATGCTCTGCATTTTTTCAAATACTACGGTTCCTTTACTAAATCTTTATTTTTTTAATCTAGGACATAATTCCCACGAAGGCAACTCGCTGCATCTAATTTTATTATTACGACTACTTTCCATTCCGATGAGAAAACTAAAAAATAAAAAAAAATTAAAAATAAAATAAAATAAAAATCGACCCGAGATAATCATTTCTCAAGTGAGCGACCCATTCACATGACCAAATAATGCCAGACTTGATTCACCTGTCCAATTAATCAGCGCCACGGATTTCCTGTTGCCCAAATAGCTCACCTGATCAGAGGGGCGAGTGCATTTTATTGCCTATTTCGTCTCTCTGCAAACACTTCCGTTTCGCGTTTTATTCAAAGGCTATTTTAGAGTTCTGAAAAAAAAAGAAAAAAAAAAAGAAAAAAAAAAAAAAAAGAAAAATACTGAGATGGCTATTTGTCTGTCCGTCCGCACTTTTTCTGTCCACCCTCAGATCTAAAAAAACTACTGAGGCTAGAGGGTTACAAATTGGTGTGTTGATCATCCACCCTCCAATCATCATACATACCAAATTGAAGCCCTCTAGCCTCACTAGTTTTTATATTATCTAAAGGTAAATTTAACCATAATCGCACGTCTGGCAATGCAACAACACAGGTTGAGCTTCCAATAAAACAGCTCTTCAGAACATTTCCAGCGGGCCGGTTTTGCTGGAACAAATTTGTAGCTTATTTTGGGCAAATGGGTTTAAAATTCTGCTTCTCTTCCAGCGACCAGTTTCCACAGTCATTAGGTTTCCTTCAGAGCAGAAATTAATTGAAGTTAAAAAATGACAGTGAGGTCGTCTGTAAATCAGAGAGCAAAATCGTTATTGGGTCCTTTCATTTCAATACAATTTTGTCTGTTTATTAATTTATATTTTTTCTTTTTTAGTATGTCAAAACTCGTCTTTCTCTATTTTCCATTACTTCCTCTTACTTCATATTTTTATAATAATAATATAATAATAATAATAATAATAATAATAAAATAATAATAATAACCACCCAGTCGAATTGCAGGACTGTGATAGAAAAAAAAGGTGGGGAAATGGGGGGGGGGCGGGAAATGGATATGTATAAGACCTGAAAATAGAAATAAGAAGGATATGGGATATGCCAGTGGAAATTGTACCCATAATCATAGGAGCACTAGGCACGATCCCAAGATCCCTGAAAAGGAATCTGGAGAAACTAGAGGCTGAAGTAGCTCCAGGACTCAGCGGAAGAGTGTTATCCTAGAAACGGAGCACATAGTAAGAAAAGTGATTGACTCCTAAGGAGGCAGGATGCAACCCGGAACCCCACACTATATATACCACCCAGTCGAATTGGAGGACTGTGATAGAAAAAAAAAATAATTGATTTTATGACTTGTTGGTACTTAAATAAACCAAGATCTACACCATATGAGGTAATAGGGATATAAATATTAATAATAATTAGAGACTGTTAATTGTGTACTGAAATTACTCTAAACAGAACTCTTCATATTCAGTAAATAACTTGTACAGGTCTGGCAAATAGGTCAAACAATCCAACACACTGCTCTTCCCCTATCAACCCTTACGTCATCTGTCTTACTGTCTCCTGCAAAATCCTACCATACACTTCGGGTAACTATACTCTGTTTTTTCCATCTGTCCATCCGCCTGTGGTGGTCGCGCACGGTAACACTGCGTCCCGGGCTTTAAATAGTTAGGCTATGTCTAAGTTTTATGTAAATAAAAGGATATCTGGGTGTGCATTTGCAACTGAAAAGTGTTTTAATAATTTACTGTATGCGAATTACACCGATAATAATCGAAATAGGATATTATTATTGTTGTTGAGTGTAAGCTGAATATAACTATCTAAAGCCGGGGACGCAGTGTTACCATACGCAAACACCACAGGCGGATGGACAGATGGAAAAAAAACCGAGTATAATTTTTAATTTACAAGACTACTTTTATATTTATAAGATTAATCCTTAAACTACTATAACAGAAACGTGGCTTTTATATGATGGGGAAAGTATCTATTATACAGGGTGTCCATAAAGTCCCAGTACTATTACAAGTATTGATTGCTCAGAGACCATATTAACATAGAATGATGCGTTTTTTTTTGTAGAACGAAGTGCTCTGAATGTAAACTTGAGGCAATGTAGAACATTCTACAAAAAACTGCAATACTCTATATTATATGGTTGCTGAGCAATAAATACTTGTAATGGTACTGGGACTTTATGGACACACTGTGTAGGCGTAGCAAGATGTGTGCTATATGAACTGTCTTTCTCCTCAGAATAATGAGGAAAATACCAAAACAAATTAATTGGGCGATTACATTTGTCTCCATTTTCAGCTAAATGAAGTCATTTTCAGTTATAGACAAATTTATCAGGCTTCTATGTAAAATTATGTATAGATACGAACAAAGGAGAGTTGTTGTTTTATTTGTTTTGTTTGAATGGTGTTTTTACGCTGCATGGAACCAGTGGTTATTCAGCAACGGAACCAACTTCTTTACGTGACTTCCGAACCACGTCGAGAGTGAACTTCTGTCACCAGAAACACACATCTGTAACACCTAAAATGGAATGCCCGAGAATCAAACTCGCGGCCACCGAGGTGGCAGGCCAAGACCATACCGATGACGCCACTGAGGCTGACCTGATGCTAGCACGGCCTCTTGCTCATAGAGCAGCCAGTAGAAAAATGGAGAGACAGAAGGAATGTAAAAGGAAATGAAGAACAATAAATCATCAGCTTGTGATGAAGAAATGAAAAAAATGTTGCAGATAATGAATAGTCAGTTGGCTGCAATGACGGTGATTGAAAGGGAAGGAGATCCAGAATAAAATATCTGAACTGAGCAACAACCCACACACTTCATGTCAAAAATTCTCGCCATTAAAACGCCCACTGATTTTAAAGGAATCATTTTTTTTATGCATGCAATGAAATTAGAATAAAACATAATCTCCTCCATGGCCGTTTGCTTTTAGCGTCGGCATAAACACCTTACGTTCAGCTGACTTGTCCGTGAAAATAGGTTTATAGTCCCACGACCCCAAAGGGCATCATGCCTTTCGTTCCCGGCACCTCTTGTGGGCGTGGGCGCCTTTTGTCGTTAGCGTGGGAACTCATTTATAAACATATGTATACACAGGAATGCACTTGAAAGCTTGTTTTCTCAAAAAAAAAATTTGACAACCGACATCCCCAGAACTTTCATTTCTGTAAGGATATTTACAAACGAAAGCTCAGAAGGGACCCACTGATTTCGTACACAAAAGTTAAGTATATCTTAGTTTAACCAGACCACTCAGCTGATTAACAGCTCTTCTAGGGCTGGCCCGAGGGATTAAACATTTTTTACATGCCTAGGAACCAATTGGCTACCTAGCAACGGGACCTACAGCTTATTGTGGGATCCGAACCACATCATATCGAGAAATGAATTTCTAATCACCAGAAATAAATTCCTCTGATTCAGCGTTGGCATAGCGGGGAGTTGAACTCGCGACTACCGAATTGGTAGGTGAGCACGTAAACCAATTTTCGAACCAGGAACTATTTTTATCTTACTTTTTATTTATTTTATTTCTATTTTTATTTTTTTTTATTACACAAGATTACCACTTCTCCAGCATACTTGGACCTGTACATATTCATTGGAGCGTGTCAACCAGGTATACCAAGGAAGCTTAACTTTGGCACAAATCCCTAAGTTCTAAAAACATCTATTATACTAACGGGTTTGTCGCCAACTTGAGATGCGTTCAAACGACAGCCAAACAAGTTTTAAACATATGTCGGCAACACATTTCTTACAAGTCAACGACCATAAATGTAGAGCGAACCTTTGACAGATGCGGGAAAGTATAAAGTACTGGTTAGAACAACCTTTAAGTCGCTGACTTGTATTCAGCATGTTTTTGACATTTGTGCAATCAGCTGTCGACGTCGTCGACGTGTGCTGATGAGATGTTATATTTTAGTATGGAGGCATCCTGATGGGTATTGTAGCTATATTCTTCTCGCACTTCCCCATCTTTTTTTTATATATAATTTTTACCACGTAGACGCCAGGTAGATTTCAGGAAGAGGAAATCACTTTTAAGGAGGGAAAATAAAATGGGATGGAGCTATCCATCTTTCCCCCCGTCCGAGCTCAAAGCTCTGGCTATATTTAGAGGGAGCTATTGAACGGACACCTGAAATGTGAACAGAAAAGATTTACTCCTTGAATTTCCTCTTGGGATGCCTATAAATAAAAATGCGAGGGTAAACACACTGTATGTACGCACATTTCACATTTACGAACATGTAATGCGTATGTGAAAGTATTTCGAAGTTTTATTTTTTCATTTTTTTTCTGACCTTTTCTATAAATAAATACGTATACGAAAACACACTTTCATATATGTACGTACGTATATACGTGTATATATTCATGAATATATAAACACATTTATATAATACATATACATACATACACACAAACAGACACACATATATATATATATATATATATATATATATATATATATATCTAGCATTTGTAATATAAATATATATATATATATATATATATATATATATATATATATATATATATATATATACACAAATTCTAGCATTTGGCAGAGTCAAACCTGCATATAAAAGGAGCAGTTTTAAAGGCAATATATGCCATATTAAAGATTCACGCCCCTGACATTTCGGCAAAATCAAATCTATATATATATAGGTTAGTGCAAAACTCATTTCGATCCATTCTTTGCTAGTCAAATTATGACCGATTCCATATTCCCTTTTTGAAAAGTCACGAAACGTTTTCCTGTGGATGAATTAATATATCCAGCGAATAGATTTCTTTATGAATATGTTCTGACACACACACACACACACACACACACACACACACACACACACACACATATATATATATATATATATATATATATATATATATATATCATATAATTCATCACGAGTTATTAATGTACAATATCACAGAGAGACCCTGCGTACATTTACACGCAAAATCACAATTCACATTTAAGTCTATTTTAAACAAACATATGGTTATGCAAACGTATGTGCATTATTTATATACATATCGTAAGTCCTCATGTGTTTACGATACTGTAATAGCGATTAGGTACACGCAACACACACACGTGCACACACTTTACCGCACACAAACACACTTACACACGGACGTGTGAAAGTTACACTCTTACACACACACACTTAGACATACAGAAGCAGAGGATACACAATACACAGATCTAGGAAGCGGGTGAAACGTTACACACAAAACACCATATACTTAATTCAGACAACAGATGGCAGGATCCTTGAGGCGGTGAAGAGTTACACAAACACCCACACACATAGAGGGACTAAACAAGAGATGTCACAATACACAGATCTAGGAAGCGGGTGAAACGTTACACACAAAAATACACATACACTTACTCAGACACAGAGTGGCAGATCTCTGAGGCGTGTGAAGAGTTACACACACACACACATAGAGGGCACTAATACAAGAAGAGTCACATACACACACACACACAAACACACAAAGGACACGAATACACAAAATGGCAGATCCCTGGGTTGCGTGAAGATCGACTCT
>NC_061110.1:95187339-95209839 GCF_015104395.2 Macrobrachium nipponense | reverse complement strand
TTTTAATTCATATACTGCAGTTTAAACTAAAAAGGTTTAAGAATAAAAGTGGGATGTGCAACGATGCAAAACAACATGCTCACATGTGTATGCACAAAGACACCGAAATTAAAAAAAAAAAACTTTGAGAATTTCATGAACTGCATAACTGATATATCCGTAATGGTTTTTGATCAAATATATAGAAATGTTTCATCACAGACATATTCGTGAATACAAATAAGAAAGTGAACTAGAATGGAAAAATGAGAAATAGAGTTGCAAAGACATATGTAATACTGTATGTGAAATCATTTATAAAAAAGATAAAAAAATTCTAAAAAAAATAAAGATATAGACAAACAGGTAACGATATTAATTTATTTATTATTTTATTATTATTATTATGATTATTATTATTATTTATGATTATTATTATTATTATTATTTATCTTTTTTTTTTTTGCTCTATCACAGTCCTCCAATTCGTACCACTTATTACTGCAAGGTAGCTGATGTTATTATTATTATTATTATTATTATTATTATTATTATTATTATTATTATTATTATTATTATTATTATTATTATTATTATTATTATTTTGGAAGAAGACCCTCTTTCATACAAATTTTGTTGAATAAAATTGCAGAATTCAGCGAATTAATATTATATATTATATTTTCTATTCTTCTTATTGCTCGCTTTTCTGGCTCAGCGATGCTTCTTAATAACTGGCCGATATTCATTATTCCCAATATAAATATTGGCCAATTATTATGAAGTTTCGCTGAGCCAGAAAGCGAGTATTAAGAAAATTAGAAAAAATAATATATAAGATTAATTCGCTGAATTCTGCATTTTATTCAACAGTATTATTATTAATATTATTATTATTATTTTATTTTTGTTTTGGTTTATCAGTTCTCCAATTCGACTGGGTGGTATTTATAGTGTGGGGTTCCGGGTTGCATCCTGCCTCCTTAGGAGTCCATCACTTTTCTTACTATGTGCGCCGTTTCTAAGATCACACTCTTCTGCATGAGTCAGAAGAAGGACTGATAAAAGTAGACGAAGACCCAGAAATATACAGACAGGAGAATGACAAACAGAACAGAGGAATGGCACAACAAACCAGTGCACGGACAATACATGAGACAGACTAAAGAACTGGCCATCGATGACACATGACAATGGTTACAGAGGGGAGAGCTCAAGAAGGAAACTGAAGGAATGATAACAGCGGCACAAGATCAGGCCCTAAGAACCAGATATATCCAAAGAACGATAGATGGAAATAACATCTCTCCCAGATGTAGGAAGTGTAATACGAAAAATGAGACCATTACCCACATAGCAAGCGAATGTCCGGCACTTGCACAGAACCAGTACAAAAAGAGGCATGATTCAGTGGCAAAACCCCTCCACTGGAACCTGTGCAAGAAACACCAGCTACCTCGCAGTAATAAGTGGTACGAGCACCAACCTGAAGGAGTGATAGAAAACGATCAGGCAAAGATCCTCTGGGACTATGGTACCAGAACAGATAGGGTGATACGCGCAAATAGACCAGACGTGACGTTGATTGACAAAATCAAGAAGAAAGTATCACTCATTGATGTCGCAATACCATGGGACACCAGAGTTGAAGAGAAAGAAAGGGAAAAAATGGATAAGTAACAAGACCTGAAAATAGAAATAAGAAGGGATATGCCAGTGAAAATTGTACCCATAATCATAGGAACACTAGGCACGATCCAAAGATCCCTGAAAAGGAATCTTGAAAAACTAGAGGCTGAAGTAGCTCCAGGACTCATGCAGAAGAGTGTGATTATTTTATTATTATTATTATCATTATTATTATTATTTATTTTATTATTATTATTATTATATTATTATTATTAAGATACATATGATCAACTCTATTCATATGGAAAAAGCCCACGGTGTCCACTGACTTGAAATTCAAGCTTCCAAAAACTATGCGCTAGACAAACACAGATCTCACGAATGGTATCCAAACGAGAAAGGTAAATACATTGCAAATGATTAAAAAAATTATAAATCTCGGTAAGAGAAAAATCATTTGACAATCACCCAGCAGACACACACACACACACACACACACACACACACACACACAAACTCAGTATTTCGTCAACTGAGCAAACACAAAAGCGTAACATATTGACTGAGGACTTAGTCAGTCTCACCAAACGTCAAATGGATTAAAAAAAAAAAGTGTAACATGGCAACTCTTCCTTTATGTCGCGCCTATGAACCGATCCAGGTTAAATATTGAAAGCGGTCGAAGCCTGCAGCAGCTTTCTGCCAGGTACTTGGGATTAACGAGAGGCCTACGAGCTACACTGTGTACCAGGGTAAAAAAAAGAAAAAAAGTTTGGTACACTGCACTCAAAGTGATAAATCCATCAAAGTGTACAGTTGAATTTGTGCATGTCCTTGTCGAGTAAAATTTGAATGGTCAGTATTTTTCTAAAACCCACAGAGAGAGAGAGAGAGAGAGAGAGAGAGAGAGAGAGAGAGAGAGAGAGAGAGAGAGAGAGAGAGAGAGAGAGAGAGGTTTAGGGCACAGTTATACAAGATAATGAATCATTTTTCAAAACAATGTAACGTTAAGAAACGAAATTTAGTCGCTAACATTGACAAACATATGGACACTTTACCGTTTCCATAAAGACAGTACACACCTACACACGTACACCCACACTCAAACACACACATATATACGCACGTACACACACACATATACACACCGAGTCGATAATGTCACTGGAGTCCTGATTTCTCCTCTGTCTGCCGGGCGCTGGTTCGAACCCACGAGAGGACGAAATTGTTATCAACTAAAAAATTTCCCTTCGGTTAACATACATGAAAATATATTAATTCCGAGGTAGAGCGAACTGGATATTAAAGGACAATTGTAGCTCGATGAATGTATATGAATAACGGTGATGTGATAGAAATTCATATCACAGACAGACACACACACACACACACACACACACACACACACACATATATATATATATATATACATATATATATATATATATATATATATATATATATATATATATATAACATGCACATACATTTTGTCATTATCACTATTTCTTATTTCTTATTCCCAAACCGTTGGCTGCCAAACAGTATCATGATCAATAATGCGCGCCATATGGCAGAGTTGTAATTTTGCAATACAAAATAATCAATTAGTGTACAAATGCAAGAAATGCTCCGAAAGGGGAAAAAGAACCTTGCAGTTGCAAGAAAGATTCATAAGCATAAGAAACCCTCTGACATAAAGCGAAGGATATATTTACCACGCAGTCAATTGGTAACTTTATTACATTAATTCTGTGAAATTCAACACAATGGTTAATTATATTTTCCTTCATAAGCAAGAGATTCAAATAACGCAAAAATACGCTTTCAACGAGACAATATTTGATTATATGACATAATTAACAGAGTTAATAATAGTTATCATCTATATGTATCGATTTCGACCTTCGTTTAAACTGATCAAAAACCGGATTTAGGGGAACCAACCAAATTCAACATATTGTCCTATGGCTAAAAAAAAAAAAAAAGATACACACCAAGAATATTCATTGATTTATTATTCACTCCCATCGCCCTGCTTACTCTCTCTCTCTCTCTCTCTCTCTCTCTCTCTCTCTCTCTCTCTCTCTCTCTCTCTCTCTCCAAGCAAAGCAAACAACATTGGCTCTTTATCCACGATTAACATAACACAAAGACTTCAAGGATGTCCGTTGATTCTCCTCTCTCTCTCTCCTCTCTCTCTCTCTCTCTCTCTCTCTCTCTCCCTCTCTCTCTCTCTCTCTCTCTCTCCAAGCAAATTCAACACATTGGCTCTTTATCCACGATTAACATAACACAAAGACTTCAAGGATGTCCGTTGATTCTCCTCTCTCTCTCTCTCTCCTCTCTCTCTCTCTCTCTCTCTCTCCAACCAAATTCAACACTAGTTCTCTGTCCACGGTTTAACGTAATAAAAAATAAATAAATAAATAAAACTAAATCAAGAATATTCATTAACTCAAACCCCTTCTCTCTCTCTCTCTCTCTCTCTCTCTCTCTCTCTCTCTCTCTCTCTCTCTCTCTCTCTCCAACCAAATTCAGCACATTAGTTTTCTGTCCACGATTTGCCGTATCACAAAAAATTCATGAATGTCTGATGTCTCTCTCTCTCTCTCTCTCTCTCTCTCTCTCTCTCTCTCTCTCTCACTTGAAAAAAGAATCTGAAAGATCAGCTGACGTTTTTACGTATCATTATTATCTCTGCTCCTTCCAGTTAAAAACTAAATGAATTAATCGTCGCTAAACCGTTTTCATTTTGCCTCTAAATGAAGGTTAAAACGATGCATGAATAATGTCTCCCCCCCCCTCTCTCTCTCTCTCTCTCTCTCTCTCTCTCTCTCTCTCTCTCTCTCTCTCTCTCTCTCGTTCCCAGCTGAGGCCCAGTTAGTTAATTAATCACAAGTCGTTAAAGGCTTGACGGATATCTCAATGAGAGAGACATTTACCAGCGCTGTTGTTACAGCGTTATCTTGTGGATTAAATTTTATATTCTATTTTCAGCGTTTTGACAGATGTAGCATATTCACTGGGCATATTTTCATTTTGTTTTTACATTATGTATCACAATTTGTAGGTATAATTTCGTTACATAATATGTGTAATATTTATCAACTTATTATACATACAGTATATATTATATATTTGTATATAAATATATATATGTACGCACACACACAATATATATATATATATATATATATAATATATATATATATATATATATATATATATAAATATATATATATAATACAATATAATCCTCGTGAATCTCTTCTATTCATATTACATTAGGAATCATTTCCTTAAGTTTTCGTCATTGGTTTGAACGCAGAATAAATAAATAAATAAATAAATAAATAAATAAATAAATAAATAAATCAGTAAATAAAAATACTATCCCTTTCCGCTAACCTTCACAAATCACTCAACGACTCATCCGGTCAAGTTATTCCTAAGAGAGAGAGAGAGAGAGAGAGAGAGAGAGAGAGAGAGAGAGAGAGAGAGAGAGAGAATTCCCCGCGTTGTAATCTTACTTTTCCAAAGGACTGACGACGAAAGCTGGTTTACGAAAAAGAAAGAAAAAAAAAAAAAAGTACGTGAGCGAAATATGAGATTTCCTTTTATCAAGGTTTCGTACACTGGAGGTTGCTATTATCCGGAAGGAGAAGGAATATGTGTGTGAGAGGCAGCAGTATGTTTCGTGGGCGGCGAAATTTGATTTCAGATATCACACGTCTAATTTTACAGAGAGAGAGAGAGAGAGAGAGAGAGAGAGAGAGAGAGAGAGAGAGAGAGAGAGGCTGATTTTTACTGACAAGTCCTTGAAGGCGACATGATTCTGTTTTCATTTCAAGGTTTACAAAATTGTACATTTCGTGGTTACATATACGAAAGGAAATGTATTGCTGTACTATACATAAAAAAGATATAATGTGCCATGAATATTTTTAGACACAGACTTATAACACACATTCGTAGTTTACCTGATAATTCACTAATTACTTGATAGTTAAGAAGATCAAAGGGAAAATTGCCCATTTTAAAGTAAAGAAAAAACATCACGACTTGGCCTTTGGAAAATGAACTAAACCTGTAGCCTAACATTCTCTTTCTATGCAGTGCCATGTATTCAATGAGACGAATAGTACGTAGTTACATAGTCTGGGATAATACGGGAAGATCCTAGGTGAAATGAGGCAAGGAATTATTACACTATCAAAAGATAAACATCCTAGCCACAGGCCTATCGGCTATGAAAGATGACATCTTGAAACATGTATGCTACAAAAACCTTGACCAAGAATAATCAGAGGAATTTATTTCTTGTGATAGAAATTCATTTCTCGATATAATGTGGTTCGGATCCCACAATAAGCTGTAGGTCCCATTGCTAGGTGACCAATTGGTTCCTAAGCCACGTAAAAATCTCTAATCCTTCGGGCCAGTCCTACGAGAGCTGTTAATGACTTCAGTGGTCTGGTAAAACTAAGATATACTTCACTTATACTCCGCAGTAAATGATCTCCCCCGATCATATTCCTCATCACTCCCACGAAAATTCATCATATGCACACAGCCGTCATTCATAATGAAAGAGGAAATAACTTGGGACGATGAACGATGCCAAAATAATTCCGTTCGCATTATAGTTACATCTGCGATATGTCCAGTCACGCGCCGGAGCCATTAAACGGAGCCGGGAACTCTTCCCCACTGAGGAAATATGCGATTCTGATCGTCATTTGTTCCAGGAAATTATTAGGTGAGCATCGTAATATCATTCGTATCAGAAGCCCGCGTACGTGTATTGTGAGTTTTCATAATAATGATGAAGAATAAAAAAAAAATAATAAAAAGTCTAGAATAAACTATGACTTTAGTCTGGGCTTTAGCTAGTTTTTAAAGTTTTTTTTTTTTTTTTGTACTGGTTCTTCTACTACCTAAACATCGCATTTACTGTAGTATTTCCAATAGTGGCTGAAGGCAGAACCATTCTTTAACATTCCTCGTATATAACGAACGATTTTATGATTTGTTTTCTATGCAATATGTATACAGCTGTAGATGAACGTAGACCTCATGAATATAATATAATATATTTATACAGTATATGTATACATATATATATTATATTATATATATATAATATATATATATATATATATATAGATATATACATATATATTATTTATATATAAATAATATTCACACACACACATATATATATAAAACGTGTCTCAGACGAGGACTCCATTAGTTCCTCAGATTAATCGGGGAAATACGCGATTCCCAGGAACCCTGATCACTGCTCGAACCCTGCATGTTATGCGGTTAGCTCCGGGTATTACAAGGGCTTCGGTGATTGCCCCCACTGCCGTAATCCATTGGTTTGATCAAGAGCCAAAGGTATCCGAAGGAAGGCAAGAACGGTAACTCGCTTAAGTTTAGCGGTATTTGAGCCTCTCTCTCTTTTCTTTTTCTTTTTTTTTCATGGCAGGTCTCAATCTGTTTTTATCTTGGAAAAAGTTGAAAGGAAGGGTAAGATTCCATGTAGAGATTACAAACAAACAAACAAACAAACAAACAAACACATACACACACACACACAGGGTGTGGATAGTAATGATTGAGTGAGGGAAAGATTCCAAAGGAATGGTTGTGAGACCTGTATGTGGTCATCTCTGGAGTGGTGAAGGTGACTTCAAATACTGTACATATATGCATATAATTATCTAGTTACTTTTTTTTATCTATATTTATTGGCTATCTTCCTCGTTTTCTCTTTGCTCGTAAAAAAAAAAAAAAAGCGTGGTGTTCCATGGAACCTTGCTTTGCAAGTAATAGATCGTCAGACGTGTTTTATAAGGGTGTAGCTCCTTTTGAATAATTTATATATATATATATATATAATATATATATATATATATATATATATTGTATGAAACGTTTTAAGTAATGATGAAAACTACAGCACTGATCACATCTGTATTGTGGAGGAATCCCAGAATAGCGATTTCGGGAGCAGAATCTTAAATTCCTACGCAACATTTAAAAGCCCAGGGCTGCCCTAGACATCGTAAAAATACAGAGGGGTGAAAAATGACGTCTTACAAGGACCGAGATATACCAAACCAAATCACGTATATCTGCAACAGAAACTGTCGAAGGAAAAGAAAAGGCAACCAAGGATATAAATAAAAAAAAAAAATCCTTACCAAGGATAAAAAAAAAAAAAAACCCTTCGACAAAGCAATGAGAAGTTAAAGGCAGGAAAGATGTGAAGAGTGAGTCACATGCATATAATAGGGTACGGCTGAAGGCCATTTTTAAGGAGCTGAGAGAGAGAGAGAGAGAGAGAGAGAGAGAGAGAGAGAGAGAGAGAGAAAGTAGGGGAGGAGGAAACAGAACTCAGAAACTGGAGCCTTTTTTTCGGAGGTAGCACTATGCTGCTAATGGCAAGAATCTTTACAAACTATCATAACATCGTTTATATTCTAAAACATAAACACGTTAAAACAAAGACACACACCTACGCTAATGCGATTCTGAATTAAGGTTCCGAAATGCACCTACAAATTGGCCCACTCTCCCGAGAGGTCAAATTACTTCTAAGTACGAACGAAGGGCGTAAGACAAAAAAAAAAAAAAAAAAAAAAAACAGAGGATTGAATGTGCGTCAAGCCTCAACAGTGTACCATACGCCATCGCTCATAATGCGATAACCCATTATCTGAAATCAAGCAAAGATAAATGATGTGGTAATTCCCATCCAGCATTATCTGGGTTGATCGACCGTCGGGGATGTCATCTCATCAAGGAACAACGATGACATGGGAAGATCATTCACAGACGTACAGACAGACAGACAGACAGACAGACAGACAGACAGACTCTTACTGTAGATTGCATACAAGCTCCAAAAGCGTTAACTCTATACTAGCAATGAGTTACTAAAATGGTGAAAAAATTCACAACGATGTCAGCATAAATAAGCATGAAAAATATATATTGAAACGACAGCTTTCGAGCACCTGCTCGATTTTTCTTATGATATATATATATATATATATATTATATATATTATATATATATATATATATATATATATATATATATATATATATAACATATATAGCAGTGAGATTTCTTCACCAGTGAATAAACTTATTTTTTAAAACTTTTTTGACTGTATGACTGAACGCATACATAACAAAGAAACGTACATATATAAAATTTATATGTGTAGTATTATTGTATATACAGATATACAAAAACACATCCTTCCAAATATTTCTTAATATATTATACTATCATATATGACAGGCGACAATATAAAGTGACAATACTAACGTCATCTTTTTAAAAGTGAAAAAAAGGGTATATACGATCCACTGTTTGAACGCTGATAGAACAGACCGCAAGGGAACTGAATTCCTGAAACATTCAACGGATTTGGCTACGAAGGGAAGACCGGAACCTTTGTAGGGGTTGCAGTTAAAAAAAAAAAATAAATAAATAAAAAATAAACACAGTGGAACAAGATAATCAGATGATAGAATGGCGAGAAGGAAGTATAAATCCGGTACTTAAGTGGGAACAGAAAGACAATTAAATCGAGTGCTAGATCAAATAAAAGAGAGAAAAGACCAAAAGGCCAAGCGCTGGGACCAATGAGGTTATTCAACGCTAAAAACGGAAACTGACAGCGAGCAGGTTTGCACGGTGTAACAGGAGGATAACCTCGCAGCTGCACAATGAAACGACTGTCGGGAGAGGGTGGAAAATGAGACGGAAGAGAATATGAACGGAGGTACAGTAAAAGGGACGAAAGGGGTTCCAGCTAGGGGTCGAAGGGACGCTGTGAGGAACCTTGAGGAATGCCTACAGTGCACCGCATGAGTATACCAAAGGAGGAGATCTAACATCTACATGAAATTGTCAATATCTCGGAGAAGAGAAAGTGGTTGCATGTTAGAGTTATCTTCAGTCAGCGTAGGAAACGGGGTTAACGAGATGTTCATGAGGCTTCTGTGTGGGATGACGCAACAGCGCCCAAGATAGAGAAGTATTATGTAAATGGGTTTCATACAACTCGTTCCGCAATGCGAAGAGGACAGGGGTTGATATTGTGTCTTGTCTTGCTCCCAAATGGAACTCCCCCCCACCCCATTTTTTTAGAAGTATTTTTATTTGTTTATTTTTTGGTGAGACAAACTCCACTCATAAAATAATCTATCTATATCTTATTTTATCTATACGTAATTTTTATTAACTGGGACGTTAAGAGGGCATTGTGGTTGATAAAAATTACTTAAGTATCTGTACTAACAAAAAGTAGAATATTCCATATATATATATATATATATATGTATGTATATATATATATATGTGTGTGTGTGTGTGTGTTGTGTTTGGAATTAGAACAGGCCCGTAAACTGCGGGGACACACACACACACACACACACACACACACACACACACACACATATATATATATATATATCATATATATATATATATATATATATATATATATATATATAGTATATATATATATATATACACACATTTATTTTTATACCCCACACACACAAACGTTTCAGCCTCTCCAACCTCCAATAGGCCTAAAAATTCGAATCCCTTACCTGCATAATCCTGAGTATGAGCGTCATCTCGTTAAAGTTGTACTCCAGGGAGAACTGAATTTGTCCGACATTTTCGGTGGGTTCTGAAGTATCGATGTACATGTCGACCAGGCTGAGGGAACGGTTCTGGAAGAACGCCATCTGTCGAGACGAAACTCAATTAGAAAAGGCCTGTGCGCGTCATCTAGCGATGACTCTCGCCATGCGCGCGTCATCTTAGCGATGACTGTCGCCATGCGCAAACGACGGAGTCATCGCTAGCGGCTGTATTCGTCTATCAATCATTTCTAGTTGGTGTTTCTCTCTATCACAATCCTTCATTATATGATCTGTCTGCACTGATGCAATTGTGTTGTATAATAAAAATTAATGACAGTCCTTAGGCGTTGTTATCACAGTGAATAGAACAATGATATTGCAAAGAACTAATATATTGTTTTGATGCTAATAATGTTGACAAAATGAGTTTCACATGGATATCAGCAATCATCTTCAATATTCGCAAATGTTATTAAACTGTTTCTACTGTTGGATCTGAAAGAACTACTGGAGAACACAGGTGTGAATTAACTTGATGAAAACTAAGATGGGGGGGGGGGGGGTGGGGGGGGGGGGGGGGGGGGTTTCCATTGGTTAAATCGTCTCAAAAATATTTAAAAAGATTTTGAGATTCATTTCTAAAGGAAATTAATGAAGGCACATTCTTTCTGTTGGCAATGTAAATCTGACAGGATATACATATAAATATGGATTATTTCACGATAAATAAACTAAAAAGCCTTAACTGAAGAAAATCTTAACAACTGGGTCACAAAATACATTAGTATATTACTTTCATAAATTAAATGTGAAAAGCAACGTTACAAAATTGAGTGAGGACACTTGTTAAGATTCCAGAGAAAGCTTCCGGTTGATTTAATAGCATTTGCTTTGACGTTAGAAGCATAACGAACTATCTGAAGTAGCTGAAATGGCCGAGTGGGCGTCTGGTTCCAGGAAGTAGGCAATTTACGTTCTCTCTCTCTCTCTCTCTCTCTCTCTCTCTCTCTCTCTCTCTCTCTCTCCTAACAAAATGCCCCCCCCAGCACTCTAACAAAAGATTTTTTCTCTCTTTCTAACAAGCAACACTTTAGAGGTTTATCTCTCTCTCTCTCTCTCTCTCTCGATCGCCTCTCTACTCCTCTAACAAGCCAACACTTTACAGGAGGTTTCTCTCTCTATCTCTCTAACAAGCAACACTTTTAGAGGTTCTTTCTCTTTCTCTCTCAATTTTCTCTTAACAAGCATTATTTTTAGTAGGTTTTTCTCTCTCTCTAACAAGCAGCACTTTAGAGCTCTCTCTCTCTCTCTCTAAACAGAGGTTTCAGTATTCAAGAAAAACGTTTTATTTTAGTACAAACTCTTACTTCCTTTCTGTATGGCAACTCAGGAAACAAAAATTCCTCTTTTTCAGAGGTAATGAAAAAAAAAACAAAAAAAAAACTAAAAACCAAGGTGCGGAAATGTTGAAATGCATTGCCAGAACATTTCCAAAGGTTGCCTGGTTCCCCCCTCATTCCAATTCACATCAAACCCATACAGAACTACCTTATTTTTATATTATCTCAAAGCCGTTAAAAGCACTTTCTCCGTCTCTGTCCCTCGCATGCAAGCTCCTCCTCCGCGCACCACAGAAAATATATCGAATGCATCTCTGGAAATCAAATTATTCTCATCTCTTGCTTTTAAGCTCTCGGCCACTTGGGGGTCCTTGTGATTCGATTTAATCTAGCACTTTTATTTTCTTTTTCTTTTTTAATTTTTTTTTTTTTTATTTATAACTTGCCCGTTTCTGATTCAGCCTCGGTGCGTCTTCTTGCTTTCACCGAGACTTCTAAAGAGCGATTCTGATCATTCGCAGTTGCATTCTGATGCAACACAAATTGTCTGAACAACAGACGAAGTTTTAATCGACGGTAACCGCATTTCATCTGTATCTAAAAGTTCAAGGAATTCACATACTATTTCTGCTTCATAGCAAAACAAGGTCTGATCGATATTGATACTCTACAGAGATTAAATATTGATATTTTACAGAGATTAATGCTATTTTCCAGAAATTAAATGTTGATATTTTCCAGACTAAATATTATTTTCCAGAGATTAAATATTGATATTTTCCAGACTAAATATTGCTATTTTCCATAGATTAAATATTGTTATTTTCCAGACTAAATATTATTTTCCAGAGATTAAATATTGATATTTTCCAGACTAAATATTTTCCTATTGTATTTTTAGATAAATATGTTATTTTCTAGACGAAATATTATTTTCCAGAGATTAAATATTGATATTTTCCAGACTAAATATTGTTATTTTTCTGAGATTAAATATTGATATTTTCCAGCACTAAATTATTTTGTTATTTATTTTCCAGAGAGTTAAATTATTTTGATATTTTCCAGAGATAAATATTGATATTTTACAGAGATTAAATGCTGTTACTTTCCAGAGATTAAACATTGCTATTTTCCAGATTTACAGAGATCAAATAGTGATATTTTACAGAGATTAAATGCTGATATTTTCCAGAGATTAAATTTTGCTGTTTTCCAGAGACTAAATTTTGCTATTTTCCAGATTTTAAATATTGATATTTTACAGAGATCAAACATTGATATTTAACAGAGATCAAACACTGACATTTTACAGAGATTAACTAATGATACTTCAGAGAGATTAAATATTGATATTTTACAGCGATCAAATATTGCTGCTTCCCAGAGATGAAATATCGATATTTCAGAGATTAAATATTGATATTTTACAGAAATGAAAAGACTTTGCAAGAGCCTACTCTTGACAGCCACACATAAGGAAGGCCATTTATACACACACACACACACACACACACACACACACACACACACACCACAACCTCTCCACTCATAAATTAGCTATTAAATGTATACAGTGCAGGTAAGGACCCTCATTCACAAAAAAAAAAAAAAAAAAAAAAAATCTTTACCCCGACACCAAACACCTTATAACAAGCGTAGCGATTAACGAAAAAGCCTTCGCCTGTATCAGTGCCCAACAAACACAAAGGCCTAATTTGCCTAAAAGCAATGGACAAGGATATGTATTCAAATAAGGGGGAGAGATTATTGGACCCCGTAAGTGAGACTGTGCCTAATCCAAAAAGGAAGTATAATATAGGCCTCTTTAACTTGCTGCAACTTATGATAAGCAAGAAATTACAGGGCCATTATTTTGTTAAATGTTAAAGAAAAAAAGAAAAATAGTTAAACAGAAAACTAGTTGTTAAATGTTAAAAAAAGGAAAATAAACGGAAAACTATCACAAAAAGAAGTTTGTAAATTTATATATTATAATATTTTTGGGCCGTAACGCGTAATAAGAAAAATATAATTATTTTGGTGAAAGCATAATTGGATAAAAACATTTTCCCCAGAGAGAGAGAGAGAGAGAGAGAGAGAGAGAGAGAGAGAGAGAGAGAGAGAGAATGTTTGATGTTTTGAAAGTAAAATAACAAGAAATAATGATAAATAATCGAATATTCGACAATAAGATTGATCACACAACACACACACACAGCACAACACCACACCACATAGATATATATATATATTAATATATAGATAATATTATATATATACACCCAACACAAACACACATATATATATATATATATATATATATATATATATATATATATATATATATATATAATATTATATATATAATGAAGAGTGAGGTAGAAATAAAGACTTATGAAATGACAGGGTCAACATACACAAAAAAAAAGGACGCCCGAAAATGTTTTCCTAAACATCTAATTATTGCCAGCAGAAAAAAATGTGCCTCTTATGGGTAAAGGAGATTTCAAATGTGGTCATTCACCTTTTTCAAGAGAGAGAAAAAAAATTAAAACAGAATTTAGGACAAAACTACATTCTTTTTTAATGGCGCGTGTTCCTTTAGTTTAAAATTTTATTTCAAGCATAAAAACTCACTTTGTGTATAAATTTCTACGTAGTTTGTCCAAAGTACTGGGAAATTTCTACACCAATATACGAATATAAATTGTGAATGCTGTTCTATGTACTACGTGGTTTTAAAGGAATAAAATATTCTACTTATGGTGCAACGAGTGGTATTTTTTTATGTATTAGCCAGTTCCTAGGTGTGAACAACGGTATGTGCGGAATTTCTAGGGAGTGTGCCTTCTTTCGAATTATCCTTCTACAAACAGATTTTTTTTACTTATCCTGAATCCTTTGAAACATGCATATTTATGTAGAATTTTTTTTTATTCAAAATAGTTTTAATTGGCAGATTACTGTTCTTTGGAAACCAACATACACATATATAAATATATATCATATAAATAACCTTGATATTTATTTATTTATTTTTTTTTTTTTTTTACAAAACTAGAAGTTGCGATTATCACTTTTCTTAATAGAAACAGCAAAGGAAGAAGTTTGTCTCAAAAATGTTTAGATGTACAAACTATTTTTTTTTTTTTTGCATAACTACAATCTATCATCACTACAATCCTTAATAGGGATGTAAGCAAAGGGAGATGCTTTTTTCTTGACATTTACATTAAAAAAAAAAAAAAAGTACCATGAGAAAAACAAAACACACACACACCACCACACACACACAATGGAGTGAAAGTAAGAAATGTTTGCTCATTTCTCTCTCTTTGTTTACAAAATACAAACTTCGAGAAAGTGAAGGCATACTACGCCTTTTTGAGTAATATCGTATCTCACTGCGACTCATATCGAGAACCAACTGCCTCTCTCAATTGGTAATGCTCTCGAAACAAACTCCAGGCTAATCTTTCAGATTAATATTTGCATTTTAGCCCAAACTACTTATTTGGATACTCATTCACTGATGGCTACTTTAATTATATTACGGCTGGGAAATCTTTCGGTAATGATTAATGATCATTACGTTTACGAAAGATTTCACTTAGCATTTTATGTCGTTAAATTGATATATCTTAGTAAGCTTTTGGTTACATTTTCTAGCAAATAGAAAACTGAAATTGTTTGGAAATTGTTCCTCTCTCTCTCTCTCTCTCTCTCTCTCTCTCTCTCTCTCTCTCTCTATCCCCTCTACTATAATATATATATATATATAATATATATATAGATATATAATATATACATACCATAGAGATAAATAAAACACACACACATAGATATTAAGCTAGGTCTTTATAGTACCGACTCTATATATAATATACTACTATTATATATATAATACTATATACTATATATATAATATTATCAAATTCAAAGCTACAAATGTCCACTTTAAGATCTAAATTCAACTTTGACCATCCCAAAATGATATAGTTTTCATATATATACCCGAAGGGGAATTTTTAAGTTGATAAACAATTTCGTCCCCACCCCCGATTGAGGGATCTGAACCACCGTCCAGGTGGACGGGACGAAATCAGGACAGTCCAGTGACGCTATCCAATCAGCCAACAGAGACGCTATAAGTTCATATCGATTCTCGACCTTAACAAATCACCCTCGATCTGGTATGCTTTCTGTAATTAGAATCGATATGAAACCCCGTCTACCATGTTGGCCAATTCGAGCGTTTGACAGAACGTAGCCTTTTGTTATGAATAATTATCACATCGAACCGTGATCCATTTATATATCAATTCAAGCTACAAATGTCCTTTAATATCTAAATTCACTTTACCTCCCAAATGATATATTTCATATATGTACCGAAGGGGAATTTTTAAGTTGATAACAATTTCGCGTCCCCCCATTTGGGAGGTAAAGTGAATTTAGATATTAAAGGACATTTGTAGCTTGAATTGATATATAAATGGATCACGGTTCGATGTGATAATTATTCATAACAAAAGGCTACGTTCTGTCAAACGCTCGAATTGGCCAACATGGTAGACGGGGTTTCATATCGATTCTAATTACGAAAGCATCCAGATCGAGGGTGATTTGTAAGGTCAGAATCGATATGAACTTATAGCGTCTCTGTTGGCTGATTGATAGCGTCACTGACTGTCCTGATTTCGTCCCCGTCCACCTGGACGGTGGTTCGATCCCATGGGGGGGACGAAATGTTATCAACTTAAAAATTACCCCTTCGGTACATATATGAAAATATATCATTTGGGAAGGTAAAGTGAATTTAGATATTAAAGGACATTTGTAGCTTGAATTGATATATTAAATGGATCACGGTTCGGATGTGATAATTATTCATATATATATATATTATATATATATATTATATATATATTCATATATATATTAATATTATATATTATATATATTAATATATATCAGTATAATTGGTTGGTACTAGAAAGACTAGCTTAAATATATATGTATAGGTATACATACATATGGATTTATAATATATATATATATATATATATATATATATATATATATATATATACTATATATATATATATTATACACACATATATATACACATCACATCAAGAGAATCAAACAGCCTTTACTCTCCATTCCTCTCAAGACGCAAAACTACAAACTTCCATTCCTCTCTGGGAAAAAAAAAAAAAATCCTCTTTAAAATGCCGCCACGCCGACAACAGCCGATAATACCATTTCTCGAGACACCCTCCATCCGATTCCCTGTCTCGTCACCTGTCTTAGGATTTGCATTCGACGACTGATTGACTGCCACGTCTGAGCTGCCGGGACGAGACAGGTTTTCAGGTCGAGAGGGAGAAGCCTGCGGTGACTGATGGGAAAGGAGAGAGAGAGAGAGAGAGAGAGAGAGAGAGAGAGAGAGAAGAGAGAGAGAGATTTCAAATTCCCTTTGTGTTCCCATTTGCAGCTTATGGTAGGCAAAGCCAACGGGGATAACTGGGACAACTAGACCGTATACTATTTGTTTTGTTTTGTTTCCAGCGATTTCTTTAGAGTCGTTCCAGGTTTTGTAATATGATACCACTGTTTCTGTGCCGAGACTGTACTCCAGTAGTGGGTGTCACAGGGGGATGCCACTGTACCCCGGTGGGGGGTATCGCAGGGGGGATGCCAGTGGGTGTCGCTTTTGTCATCTGGCAAAAAATTCCCAGGTCAAAGGTTGGACGTGCAAGATGATATAAATCCAGGTCAGCTTTCAAAGTTCAGCGAGAGAGAGACTGTCAAAATTGACAGAGGTCTGGCGGGTGAAATTATTATTTCATGCATTTGGCGTTTAAACTGAAAAAGCTACTGATGTCTCTGTTTACAATATTATACAGACATGAAATAATTTTCTATTAGATTTTTTTTTTTGTTCTTCAAACGAAGATTTCTTGGTGATTTTGGAGTTAGATTTTCATTGCGACTTTTGCAAAATGGCTTACATTTTTTTTTTTGGGTATATGATATGATTTCTTTCAATAGACCTGCACTGAATTCAAGGGAGCATAGCTTCAGTCATATGGAACACCCTTTGATCAGGAACAACATACATTTTACGACATCGTATACAACCCTCTTTTCCTCTCTTCGGCTCCTCATCTCTTCGACATCATCTCCCTCATCTCCCGCTCGCACATCTCGTCATCCTACAACCCCGCCTCTCTTCCGGTCAATCCCTCTCTCTCCCTTCCCTTCGTTCCCCACCCCTCTCTCCCCTCCTTCCTTCTCACTCTCTCTCGTCCTTTCCTCTTCTCTCTCTCCTCCTCCCTCTCTCTCTCTCGCTCTCTGACTAAGCTTGTGATCATAAAGACTGTTTGAATTGACGACGTAAAATTCAAAGACTCCAACCTTCACGGAGGTCATTTATTTTTTGAAGGGGGAAAGACCTTGGAGCTCCTTTGAGGAGGAAGAAGAAAAAAAGTTTCGTATCGAGAACATCAGCTCAGGAGATGCCTAATCTGTCAACATCATCAGTTGATGCGTCAACAGATCCCTTTTAAATATTCATTTTGACTCTGCTCTCGCTCTGACATTCATCGTTTTTTTATGAGCTGTTTTCCGTTTTTCTTTTTTGTGTTCGTGTTTTCTTTTCTATCTCTTCTTCCATTCTGTTGCCATACCTTAGCAAGCCTGTCTTTTGTGTTCTGATATATATAAATCTTAGAGAAATGAAGCACAATAATTCCCCTCATTTATACACTAAAATATATGATATTTGGCCTAAAAAGTAAAAACACCGATAAATTTTAAGATCATCTCAAGATGTAAAAAACTTTATATCAATCATTTGAGTTGATTTGAAAATACCAAACATGAACAAAATAGAAAATTTTTTCACTTTTAAGATCATCCCAAGATGTATAAAAACTTTATTTCAATCACTCTGAGTTGATCCGCAAATACCAAACATGAACAAAATAGAAATTTTGTTCACTTTTAAAATAATACTAGGATGTATAAAAACTTCATATCAATCAATTTGAAACACACGGGTAAAAAAATATGGCAAGAATCACTCTTCCTGGTTTCCAAATATATTTTTTGCTTCGGCGTTGAGTGAAAATGGCCAGAAATTCATTTATGCAGAATTACCAAATCCGTTTTAAGCTGTTGGAAATTGGGAAAATTATTCGCGCCGTCAGGAGCTGTGACTTTAAACCCCCAGACTGCGATACTGAAATATTTAGACACCCTACCTCTCTCTCTCTCTCTCTCTCTCTCTCTCTCTCTCTCTCTCTCTCTCTCCTTTATACACTGCAGTCAATTCATGTTGTATCTCATACCTCTCTCTCTCTCTACTTTATGCATTGCAGTCAGTTCGTGTTGTATCTCATACCTTTCTCTCTCTCTCTCTCTCTCTCTCTCTCTCTCTCTCTCTCTCTCTCTCTCTTCTCCATTATATATACAGTATAATATTATATATATATATATATATATATATATATATATATATATACACATATACATATATGCACTTACGTAATATATATATATATATATATATATATATATATATATATATATATACTGTATATATAATGAGAAGCAGCCTCCTGGTTTTTCAGCAAGTCTTCAGGGCTGAGACTGCTAGACCTACGTCTTTTCCTTGACCCACGATCCATGGACCTAGCAACTCGGAACCGACCGCTGCGCCAATCGGTTCATAAGCACTCAAGAACTGTGTTGTAGTTCGTTTGTAGTGAATTAAACCAATTAATTTTAATAACTGTGATGTAGTTCGTTTGTAGAGAATTAAACCAATTAATTGATTTGTATGAGCGCTGACATTTTGTCTTTCATAATTTAAAGATTTATTTCCGTTTGAATCTCCCTGATTCACTTTTCTATCTACATTAACACTGTATTCCGCTTTAGCCATTTCGGTGGGGAAGATATGTGATACCAATGGATAATCGAAATGAATTTTAGAATTCTTTCTGTGTATCCATTCCCACTGCGAATATCCATCAAGAATTCGTGTATATTACCTCATTAAAGCAGATTTTCAACCACAAGTACTTTGATGTCTTGCGTGATATAAATAAGTGTTCTAAATTTTAGGTTTGTTTCCACATGAATATTATGCATGTTACGAATCAGACTGAAAATATTCCCGGTTTGGGTAATGGCATAACTGCCATGAAATCTAAGCAACAGAGGCTGTTAACTTACAAATAATTAAATTACTCATAATTCATTATGAGAAAAAAAATTTTTGTCGGATTAAGATTTAGCGCAACGTGTCCATCTTAATTTTTGGGGGGATTCTATTTTCATTTTTTGATAATTCGAGACAAAGACACACTCAGTCTTGAAATAAAAATAAAAAAAAGTTATTTCAACCCTACTATAAAAAAAAAAGAATCTTTATTCCAGTTTTCAGTGTTCACGTCGATTGACCTTAAAGGATTTACCAATGAATGTTCTACATAAATTTGCATGGTTCAATTTATGACATTTGACTTATATATACTATGTCTCTTGCCATCTAACCTTAGACTTCGAAAAAAGGCAGGTTTCTGTCCTGTTTAGGTTTGAGGAATCTGATGTGTGTATATATATATATATATATAGTATATATATATATATATAAAATATATATGTATATATCTCGACAAAAAAGCAGTGTCTTTATATAATATCACACTCATATTTACACACTCCCTGTGTGGCGAATACCACACGCGGAGTGAGGAGCGAGAGAGCTGTCCTTAAACATTAACTACAAAGAACGGGATGTCCTTTACCAACGACTACTACAGCTGCTTACAGTGATAATAGAAAGCTGTTACATAAAAGAAGCTAATTGGAGATATTAATACAAATGGTCTTATGATCATAAGAACAGAATGCACAGTGAATCCAGAACATGGAATGCATAATAATAGATGGGTAGTCAGATATATATAATATATAGAAAAGAAACGTAATTTTAAAATCTGGTCAATGTATGATTTTGGGCGAAATTGATATATTTCAGGATACACTGAAAGATGGTAGTGGTAATCATCATTATTATAGTCAATCAGCAAATAAGAAGCTACGAATACAATGATAATTAATATATAAGAATACACACACGAACATTATATACATAAATACTATATGTCTTAGAGCTCTGACTATTTGGGAGGGAAGAGTTGTGTGGATATATATATGTGTGGGTGAGCGTCTCGGAAATCATGTGTGGCCAAATTCGCTGCAAACGTTTATTGGGATAATTTGTTGCAAACATGGGTTACTTTGTTGCAAACATGGGACGATTTGTTGCAAACATCGGACAATTTGTTGTATAGACGGGATAACTTGTTGCATACATGGGATAACGTGTTGCATAATGGGATAATTTGTTGCATACATGATACAACTTGTTGCATACACTGGATAATTTATTGAAAACATTCACTATTGCGATGTCAAAGATCAACAACCTCAGATTCACAAAATATCCCAAGATTTTCTTGTCTTAATATGCAAAATAGTTGAAGACTTTGAAATTTAAGACTAAAAACAAACAATATCTTTCTGTGCTGCTTTTTATCAACTAATGTAACGTTTAT
Organism: Macrobrachium nipponense; assembly: GCF_015104395.2. Taxonomy (NCBI): domain Eukaryota; kingdom Metazoa; phylum Arthropoda; class Malacostraca; order Decapoda; family Palaemonidae; genus Macrobrachium; species Macrobrachium nipponense. The sequence continues at coordinate 95,188,569 of NC_061110.1, read as the reverse complement.
TTTAAAATAATAATCATGAAAGGTTCAATAAATTCAATTCGTCAGATTCTTCTACAACGTTAAATAACACAGGAAACCTCGTCTAAATGATATTGAATTATTTGTATTTCTATCAATTTTACGATATATTGAAATTTTTGTCACTTTATAGGAAATCTGTTTGCAGCGAATCTGACATACCTTTATGATAAGTCCATACCTATATATATATATATATATATATATATATATATATATATATATATATATATACTATATATATATATATTCAGCATACATATATGCAAACACATTATGCATCTGCATATACATAAAATATATATGGACAGTATAGCATTTACGTATATATTCATATATAATCAAATAATATATCTACTGCAATATACATAATACAGTTAATTAAAATAAATGACAGTGAATATAAAGATCTCATTAATTCGGCCATGCAAATTCTTGCCCCGCATTTATCTTTCAGACCCGTATCAGGATTCCATAACTGAAATGTATATATATATACATATATATGTATATATATATACATATATATCAATAGTATGAGATAAAAATAATCAATTAGATCCCTTTGTAGAACCATCTCTGAAGGACACAAAACAATGTCGTACAGGGGCAAGAATTTTCAGTGGCTTCAATGACGTCACGCGTCACGTGACCTCACACAATCAAAACACGCCTGAGTTACAACATGCCTCCAGACTGCAAAATATTTTACACTCAGATTTGGAAAGTAAATCTTGTCACGCGTACACATGCACTTGCGAGCAAAGGTATTTAACAGGTGTTTTTTTTTTTTTTAAATATTTCAGTAATTGGTTGGTGTTTAAGATACTGTTATCATCCGTTTTTTTTATGTGGACTCTGTTCTTTATTAAGTTTAGGTTTTTTTAAATTGAAGGGTTTGGGAGGTATCAAAATCAATGATGCTTTGTTGCTTTTTTTCATCTCTCACTAAGAGCTAAACCTTCGGTCCGCTTGAACTATATCTATCTACTCAAAGAATGTTTATGCTTCCTTCTCAGGTGATGCGGTCCATGTCATCAGCATTCTAGGGGTAAATGGGGGTGTTATGGGGGGGTATAAATGGGTATAAATGGTCCTCTGGTGGCATATTAGAGGATAGGGCCGTATATATTTCTAGTAATCTAGCAGGGAAGACTAAAAAGTTTATTGTAGCGTCTATTTCTCTTGTAGAATACCTCTGGATGGAGACGT
>NC_061110.1:95129839-95182339 GCF_015104395.2 Macrobrachium nipponense | reverse complement strand
TAGTTGAATAAAAAAAAAAACCATGAACAGAATGTAAATACTCTTTTCCACCAAACGACTGAAAACACAGTGATATTCAATTAGATTTTTATCAATATTTCAGGGAAAGTAAAAAATAGTATATACCTGTATTGTTAACGATACATTCCACACAGTTTAACAGGAAATGAACATTGGCATTCGATTTCATTGCCGAACGGAGTTCTTTCATAAATCGAACACTTTATAGTAAAAAACCCAAAAATATTCAATATATATATAATATATATTATATATATATATATATATAAATATAATATATATATATATATATATATAAACAAATTATTCATATATATATAATATTGCAATATTTGTTTATATATATATATATATATAAATATATATATAAATATATATATATATAATAATCTAAACAATCTTCAATATATATATATATTGAATATTTGGTTTATATATATATATATATATATGATATATATATATACATATATATATCATATATATATATATATATATATATATTTATATATAAACAAATATTCAAATAGATATATATATATGAAATTGTTTACTATACGTATATCTATACTATAAATATATATGATTATATATATAGATATATATATATAACAAATATTCAATATATATATATTATTGAATATTTGTTTAGATATATATAGATATATATATATATTACTATATAATATAATAGATATATATATTTTAATATATATTTAATATTACTTCTCAGTGATCTGCGTACGTAAACGAGCATTTATACCAATTTGAAGTGAAATTTACAATAAATAGTTGAGCCAAGGTAACAAATACCATTTTTCAGAGAAGCATTTGTTTATGTCTAAAAAGACAGTTCCGCTAAACCAGTATTAAGTAGATAATTATAATCAACCGATGTTGTGAGCTTCAGTTGAATAAATCTACTGAATAATCGGTATTACATATGTATTCTGTAATGCTACGACAAATACGAGCATAATGTTGTGAGAATTTCATTCTTTTTCCCGCAGCAGAGACCGGAATCAAAGAATGAAAACTTCAGACGTACGAAGAAGCGCCTCCATTCCTTAAGTCTTAATTTGCTTAATTTATATTCAGTGGCCCCTAACTTCATCACCCACGCCAGCCTGGGTCTTTCGATGGGGGGAAGCAACTTCCAACTTAATTCGTGGCAGCAAAGTCCGACCGAAGTTTCCAATAGGACAAAATCCCCAAAGCCCTCCAGCCCAATTGGGTGGGAGGCGAATCCTCTCCCCTTGGGGAACATGAAGAAGAAGAAGAAGAAGAAGAAGAAGAAGAAGAAGAAGAAGAAGAAGAAGAAGGGAACTTCAAAGAAATTGATTCAGGATCCTAACCCACTTAGAGATGGCGACGGAGCGCGAGAAAGAAGAAAATATATTTTCGAAGTGCGGGTTGGGGGGTTGGGTGGTTTCGTGTTACGTCATATCCTGTGGAAGATACGGGCGTTGTTTACACCAGTACTTGACACTTTCGAATAATGATCTCTCTGTTAGGCTGGCATATTGCGGGTGTCAGGCGTCTCTCCTGAGACGAAACATGTTGCCATACTGCACCTGCTGGCATCTCACTGGCTGTCTTGCAAACATGCTGCATATTTTGTTTTTTGTTTTTTAAGCCTGCTATAATACTGCAGTTGTTTGTTTCTTGTTTCTAGTTGTAAAATATACTAACATACTGCAGGTGTTAGTTTCTAGTTGTAAACTATGGTAAAATTCGGCGGGTTTTAGTTTAGAGTTGTAAAATATGCTAACATATTGCAGGTGTTAGCTGTAAAATATGCTAACATACTGCGGCTTTCAGTTTCCAGTTATAAAATATGCTATATTTTTAATATAGAATATAATTTTTTTTGTCTTCTTTGTTAGAAATCTAGCTGCCATTTTGCAGAAAGATCAAGGTGTGAATTTCTTAAGTATTTGCTGCCATCTCTTTTACTGAATCGGCAGATTATGAATTACAACATTCAAAGATGTTATATATCTCGATTAACATCCTATATGTAACACTCTGATGAGGAAATATCAGCAGGATCTGAGAAGGAGAGTGTTTGGAAAACGACGAGTTTGAAGGTCTGATAAACCTGCCTCGAGGTTTGCATCCAGCTGGCTTGTTCACTAAGAGGTTTTGTGAAGTGAATCCGTTCGTGCAAAGAGCAGAATCAGATTAGGCATCGTCTAATCTGACAATTATGCAACGTAATTCGCGGGAGCCAGCCTTTTCCTTACCAAGATCAGACAATTCTGAATTTAATCTGCTCTCTACTGGAACACACAAGGTACAGAGGTGGGCCACAGCAGTCCTTAATGGAGTCGACAGAGGTTTTAAGCTACAAACAATTCGGTTCCTGTTGTGACGAACTGGCGTAACCCAGTTTTTTCTAGTTTTTTTATTTTGTTGTTTTTAAGGATTTGAGTTTTCCGGCTAAAGTGAATCGGTTTTTAATACTCTATAACACACCAAAGGTTCAGGTGTCTGTGCAATCACATTTTCAGACCAAATGTCCTCAAAAAGATGAGCTAATTAGAAAATGAATAATATATAAAAAAATCTTTGAAGCTCATTTTCTAAAATGGCTTACACCAATTCGAACTAGGAACGAATATTTCCTGAACCAAAATTTCGTTCCTTCGACTATCAGTCACTTCAAAAATCTCCTCGAATATAATAGTTTGATTACGTTGTATAAGAAATATTTGACTGCCTTTTTTGTTACAATTGGAATATAAAATTCAGACAAAATGCCAAGCACTGGGACCTAAGAGGTCTTTCAACGCTGACAATCATGTTGAAACAATTGTTAGGAGTGGTAGGAGAGTAAGATGGAAGAAAGAGAATATGAACGGAGGTACAGTAAAATGAATGAAAGGGGTTGGAGCTAGAGACTGAAGAGACACTGCATAGAACCTTAAATAATGTCTACAGTAGACAGCACGAGGTGCACTGACGGCTCTACTCCACCACGGGTTGACTTTACTGCGATTTTCTTAATAAAATAATGTCAAGATTTTTAATTTAGTTCAGATCAGCTTTACAAAACTCTTTAGGAAAACATAAAAAGGGTTTTGTTTCATTTATATTATTCTACATTAAGCATAACGGACGATACACGTATAAGGCAAGGCGAACTCATACCACGTACTAGGTAGACGCGAAGAAAGTCAACTCAAATCATGTACTGCCCAGAAGTGAACTCAAACCATGTACTACGCAGGAGTTAAGAAAGTGAATTCAAACCATGCACTGAACAGGTGCGAAGAAAGTGAACTCAAACCATGAACTGCGCAGAAGTGAACTCAAACCAGGTACTGTGCAGGAGTTAAGAGAGTGAATTCAAACCATGTACTGGACAGGCACGAAGAAAGTGAACTCAAACAATGTACAGTGCAGGATAAGAAAGTGAATTCAAACCATGTACTGGACAGGTGCGAAGAAAGTGAACTCAAACCATGAACTGTGCAGAAATGAACTCAAACCATGAACAGGAGTTAAGAAAGTGAATTCAAACCATGTACTGCGCAGGCGTAAAGAAAGTGAACTCAAACCACGTAATGGGGCAGGAGTTAAGAAAGTTAATTCAAACCATGTACTATGCAGGAGTGAAAAAAGTAAACTCAAACCAGGTATTGCGCAGGAGTGAAGAAATGAACTGCCAAACGTAATGGGGGCAGGAGTTAAGAAAAAAGTTAATTCAAAACCATGTACTATGCAGAGTGGAAAAAAGTAAACTCAAACCAGGTTTACTGCGCAGGAGTGAAGGAAAGTGAACTCAAACCATGTACTGCGTGGAGTTTTAAGAAGTTAATTCAAACCATGTACTATGCAGGAGTGAAAAAAGTAAACTCAAACCAGGTACTGCGCAGGAGTGAAGAAAGTGAACTCAAACCGCGTACTGCGCAGGAGTGAAGAAAGTGAATTCAAACCACGTAATGCGCACGAGTGAAGAAAGTGAATTCAAACCACGTAACTGCCTGGCACTGAGTGAAGAAAGTGGAACTCAAACCACATGTATTGCAAACAGATGAAAGAAAGTGAACTCAAACCACGTACTGCACAGGAGTAAAGAAAGTGAACTCAAACCACGTACTGCACAGGAGTAAAGAAAGTGAACTCAAACCACGTACTGCACAGGAGTAAAGAAAGTGAACTCAAACCACGTACTGCACAGGAGTTTAAGAAAGTGAATCAAACATGTATGCGTTAGGAGTTGGAAGAAAAGTTAAATTCAAAGCCACTTACTGCGCAGGGAGTGAAGAAAGTGAACCGCAAACCACGTTACTGACGCAGACAGTGAAAGAAAGTTAATTTCAAGCCACTTTACTGCGTCAGGAGTGAAAGAAAGTTCAACTCAAAACCCGACATTACTGTCCGCAGGAGTGAAGAAAGTGAACTCAAACCATGTACTGCGTTAAGGAGTGAAGAAAAAGTGAATTCAAAACGCCACGTACTTGCACAGGTAGTGAAGAAAGTGAACACAAACCTAAATACTGCGCAGCAGGAGTGAGAAAAGTGATACTCAAACCACGTACCTGCGCAGGAGGTGGAAGAAAGTGAAACTCAAACCACGTACTGCGCAGGAGTGAAGGAAAGTGAACGCAAACCAACGTTTACTGCGCGAGGAGTGAGAAGAAAGTGAACTCAAACCACCATACTGCGCAGGAGTGAAAGGAAAAAGTGAACTCAAAAACACATTACTGCACAGGTGGTTGAAGAAAGTGAACTCAAAACCAACTTACTGCGGCATGGAGTTGAAGGAAAGTGAACTCAAAACCACATACTGCACAGGTGTGAAGAAAGTGAACGCCAAACCACGTACTGCGCAGGAGTGAGAGAAAGTGAACTCAAACCACCCAATAGCTCTTGAAGCAGGATGGGAAGAAAGTTGAACTTAAAAACTAAAACCGTACTGCGCAGGTTGTGAAAGGAAAGTGAACTCAAACCACGTACTGCGTCAGAGTGTGAAGTGAAAGTGAACTGAAAAACCACGTACTGCGCAGGGAAGTGAAGAAAGTGAACTCAACCACGATACTGCGCAGGAGTGAAAGGACAATGAACTCAAAACCTAACTCCATTTTACTGCACAGGTTGCTGAAGAAAGTGAACTTGAAAACCAACATAACTGCATCAGGTTGTGAAGAAAGTGAACTCAAACCACGTACTGCGCAGGAGTGAAGAAAGTGAACTCAAACCACGTACTGTGCAGGTGTGAAGAAAGTGAACTGAAACCACGTACTGCGCAGGAGTGAAGAAAGTGAACTCAAACCACGTACTGCGCAGGAGTGAAGAAAGTGAACTCAAACCACATTACTGCACCAGCGGATGATGAAGGAAATGTGAACTGAAACCAAACCAATACTGCACAGGTGCTGAAGAAAGTGACTCCAAAACCACGTACTGCCGCAGGGTGGAAGGGACAAGAAAGGAACTGGAAAACCAAACATAACTGCACAGGTGTGAAGAAAGTTGAACTCAAACCACGTTACTGGGCAGGCAGGGTGGAGAACAAAAGTGAACTTTCAAAACCACGTACTGCCACAGGTGATGGAATGAAAGTGAACTTCAAACCAACGTACTGCACAGGAATGTGAATGAAAGTGAACTTAAACCATGTATGCGCAGGTTGAAGAAAGTGAACCTCAAAGACCACATCTGCACAGGTGTGAAGAAAGTGAACTCAAACCACGTACTGCGCAGGAGTGAAGAAAGTGAACTCAAACCACGTACTGCACAGGTGTGAAGAAAGTGAACTCAAACCACGTACTGCACAGGAGTGAAGAAAGTGAACTCAAACCACGTACTGCACAGGAGTGAAGAAAGTGAACTCAAACCACGTACTGCGCAGGAGTGAAGAAAGTGAACTCAAACCACGTACTGTAGCGCAGGGTGTAAGAAAGTGAACTCAAACCATACTGCACAGGTGTGAAGAAAGTGAACTCAAACCACGTACTGCGCAGGAGTGAAGAAAGTGAACTCAAACCACATACTGCACAGGTGTGAAGAAAGTGAACTCAAACCACGTACTGCACAGGTGTGAAGAAAGTGAACTCAAACCACATACTGCACAGGTGTGAAGAAAGTGAACTCAAACCATGTACTGTGCAGGAATGAAGAAAGTGAACTCAAACCACGTACTGCGCAGGAGTGAAGAAAGTGAACTCAAACCACGTACTGCGCAGGAGTGAAGAAAGTGAACTCAAACCACGTACTGCGCAGGAGTGAAGAAAGTGAATTCAAACCATGTACTGCGCAGGAGTGAAGAAAGTGAACTCAAACCACGTACTGCGCAGGAGTGAAGAAAGTGAAATTCAAAACCACATACTGCGCAGGAATGAAGAAAGTGAACTCAAACCACGTACTGCGCAGGAGGTGAAGAAAGGTTAATTCCAAACCACGTTACTGCGCCAGAGTGAAGAGTGAACTCAAACCACATACTGCGCAGGAGTGAAGAAAGTGAATTCAAACCACGTACTGCGCAGGAGTGAAGAAAGTGAACTCAAACCACATACTGCGCAGGAGTGAAGAAAGTGAATTCAAACCACATACTGCGCAGGAGTGAAGAAAGTGAACTCAAACCACGTACTGCGCAGGAGTGAAGAAAGTGAACTCAAACACACACTGCGCAGGAGTGAAGAAAGTGAATTCAAGCTACGTACTGCGCAGGAGTGAAGAAAGTGAACTCAAACCACGTACTGCGCAGGAGAGAAGAAAGTGAATTCAAGTATTTGTCAGGGGCTGAGTTTGTGTTAAAAAAAACATTAATCCTCTTCGACGAACAAAGGACGGATTAACGTTCACTGACTGATACTCGACAGAATATCAAAACCGGATTTCGGATTTCAGAGGCTTATTATTAATAAGTCAAAAGACAGCAAGAACGCAAGTAGGCAGAATCTTGGCGTATATACACCCACACGCGCTCTCTCTTTATGTATATATATATATATATATATATATATATATATATATATATATATATATATATATAATTTTTCACAACTTCATATAATGCTATGGTCAAGTGAAATAAACCAGTCTATACTTTCATCATCACCTAGGGGGGAATACGGAGGCAACAAAAGAATGCCAGAGCAATTTCAATAGAATCATACATAATTTTCTTCATTTCAATCAGTCTCAAAACCGTCACATGTCCTTTTATATTTCTTTCCGAGATATAAATATGTTAAAAAATCTAAATAAATACGAAGTCAACATAGTATACACTCAATATCCAACATACCAGTTACTCAGAAATGTCTCCAAATGTCCACTGCTAGATTCGCAAGCGCGTGAAATGTCCGTAAATGCTGAACACTTTCCATCATCTAAGCTGGACGTCATTCGGGCATGGCAACTGAGCCCCCAAGGTTCGAATATGCAATAACATATCTTTTCGATTCCTCTCATGCACGAATTTCATGTCTCATGGTAAATGGTGGCCTTATTTCTCTCTCTCTCTCTCTCTCTCTCTCTCTCTCTCTCTCTCTTTTAATGAGGGCACATTATACTTTAGGCTGGTATTGCGACTCCAGTTTAATCAGTTGCCTATATTTTTCTTTTTGTTCTGATAACTGGTATCTATTCTTTGTCTTTCCTATTGCCTTCTGTTACTTCTTTCAAATGGACGCCATATTCTTTGGAGGCTTGTTCCATAAGAATAGGGGTTTATCTTCTGGATAATAATAATAATAATAATAATAATAATAATAATAATAATAATAATAATAATAATAATAATAATAATAATAATAATAATAATAATATCTATTGTCATACAAGATGAAACGACGAGCTAACAACCAATTAAAATCATTGGCAGCACGATTCCTCCTCGTATTGACGCTTCAAAAGTAAAGCAGAAAAAAATATATACTCAAACTCAAACAAACTCTTGGATAAATAAAAAAAAACTTCAGTGGTGATTACAGACAAACAAATTGACATAGAATCAAACGTGAGAGTATGGACACAACAAGACTTAGGGGAAACCTCGGAACGATTATTATATAATTATTACAGGTTAACGAGACCCGGCGAGAGGCTCCCGAAGATAATTGCTGCAAACACTCGTTCCTTTTCCTTCTGTTTGAGGACGATCTGAGATTAATTCGATACGAAATACTCGAGTGGAGTTTGCCTCCCTTCTTTCGCTACGATTGTTTAAACATGAGAGACTCGGTAGAGTCTGTTCTGAGGTATTATGTGATTAGGATATCTTAGGTAATATAGTGTTCGTGTCTTCAGCTTCTTAGCCTACAGCAGTGGTTCGTAACCTGGGGCACATGTACCCCCAAGGGGTACGAGCATTAAACCCTGGGGGTACGACACATGATAGCCAGTGCAATGGATATTTACCATGAGAAAGTAAAATATATATTGTATTTATATTGGATGGGGGTACGAGAAAACTTTCTTTTGAGATATCAAGGGGTACGAACACTGGAAAAGGTTAAACAGTATCGACGTAATTCGTTATTGTAAAATGTTAAAAATACTCTATTACAAAGGGCTAAGCAAAGCTATTTTAATTATCCCTCCAAATAACAAGAAAGCTTAAACATATTCTGTTATAGAAGGATGATCAAAGCTATATACAGAGAGAGAGAGAGAGAGAGAGAGAGAGAGAGAGAGAGGGCCGATTTCCTTTCAATTAATCCCCCTCCAAATTACACAGTAATAAGAAATAGTGCTAACATATAGGACAAACTCCATTGAGACAGCATTCAAATGAACTTAATAGCAATGATGACATTTGAAGAAACATTCCGGATAAAAAATCTGGGAAGTAATTATTGTTGTCCTACAGTTTCAAAACCAACTAATCAAGTGGGTTATGAGATACAGCATAAGCAACAATTTCACCCCCCCCCCACCCCCACCCGCGGCGCTCCCCCCCTGGAACGAGAAAACCAATTTGCTTCCCACGTCGATTCGAAAATGGACTCTCTCTCCCGGACGGTTACAGAGCGGAGAGAAGCCTTCTAGTACCTTAATTCAATAACGCCATTAACTTACGGCGCTTTAACTTCCGTGTTATAAAATAACTTTGCAGCGGCTGGAGAACGAGATTACCGTGATTTGGGAGCGGCCATCCTCGATGGTTTGTTTGCGCTGGGTAATAGAAGGCATGCTTAATTGCTCCGAACCTGAGGGGAGGCTGCATCGCAAGGCTCCCGGGGTTCTTAACCTGGGGTACGAGACATGATGTCCAGTTCAATGGTACTGTATATATACCATGAGAAGGTAAAAGATATATTCTATCCATATTGGATGGGTGGTACGAGAAAGTTTTCTGAGGTATCACGGGGTACGGGCACTGAAAAAACCTGGGGTACCTGTATCTCTAAGGGGTAAGAAACCTTAAACCTAGGGGTACGAAACATGATAGCCAATGCAATGGTAGTGTATCTTCACCATGAGAAAGTAAAAGATATATTGTAGTTATATTGGATGGGGGTTACGAGAAAATTTTATGAGGTACGAACACTGAAAATGGCTAAGAACCATTTGAAGTTTAACTGGTCACCATCACGTACCCTCACGTACCCTCACGTACCCTGTACAGCGATTTTTTTTTTATTTCCCCTTACAACTGAACACAGCAACTTCAATTCTGTCAAGTTATATTGTAAATACACAGTTATTGATCATGATTGAAATAAAAGCTTCCATTACACGTAACCAAAGTGATATCAAAATCATTTTAGAAGACACAATGTTTAAGCATTTCACAATATAAATTTTTTTTGTGTGCAAGATTAAAAGCGATGCATTCTAGACGTGAATGTATGTAGTTCGACATTTGTTGTAATCTTTTGTAAATAATCTATTGAATAAAAACTCAAAGAAAAACAGAACAATTTTAAGCTACGCCGATAATCATGTGCGTTTCGTATTCGTCAGTTGTAGCGTTATAACAACGACTAGACTGAATATTCATCGCGGGCTGACGCATGCGCGCTATGACACTTTCAGCCACACTGATAATAAAATGTCATAGGTGTTTTGTATCTGTCATTTGTTTCATAATAAAACAACTAAACTGACGTTATGACACGCTAACGCATGCGCGCGCGCGCACAGTATAGTCAAGGTCAACAAAACCGACCCCCCTCTTTTTTTTTTTTTTTTTTTTTTTTGATAAAGACATCAAAAAGATTTCATTCGCAGACAAGAGATTTTAATTAACGTGTACAGTCTACATCCCTTCCTCTACACTATTGCTCTCTTCCACTAGCTTCCATGGTGCATAGAACTAATGTGAATGGGGCTCGTTAAGTATTTGAGTAATTTTGTCGAAAGAAAAAGTATGATGTAGTATAACGCGCAGACGTACGCGCATATATGTATATATATATATATATATATATATATATATATATATATATAATATATATTGATATATATATATATATATATATATATATATATATATATATATATATATAGATAATATTGATATCTTGATAGATGGAAGGAGAGATACCCAAATAGATATATTTAGAACTAAAGAAATCATTTAATGTTGTAAGCAATGATTGATATTCAGCAAGAGTTTTAAACATGACCACCGAAATAGTTCTTACCGACGTTCTTTCTTTGAAGTTGCTTAGTCTGTGTACGGATAAGAATACGCTTATTTGAGATACTAACCTGAGACGTATGCTAGTATTACACTGCCACCCCCCCCCCCCCTTTTTTTTTTTGCCATACCCCTAGGTTAGGTTAGGTTAGGTTATATCCCGTAGTATTTTGGTTGTGAGAAGCACAATGAGATTATTTTAAAGGACATCCTATGTTTACTGAGAAACTAACCCGGCCGTAAATCCTGCGATGTATGCTAGTATTATATCAACTCCCGTTTCTTTTTTTCTTTTTATTTGCCATGCCACTAAGTTAGGTTTATTTGTTTGTTTGTTGGTACGGTGTTTTTACGATGCATGGAACCAGTGGTTATTCAGCAACGGGACCAACGGCTTTACGTGACTTCCGAACCACGTCGAGAGTGAACTTCTGTCACCAGATATACACATCTCTAACCCCTCAGTGAAATGCCCGAGAATCGAACTCGCGGCCACCGAGGTGGCAGGCCAAGACCATACCGATCACGCCACTGAGGCGCTGCCACTAAGTTAGGTTAGGTTGGATTAAGTTGTATTCGAAATCCAGCAGTAATCTAAGTGTGGGGAAGACATTGAAATTATTTTACAGAAAATTCTATGGTTAGTTTTTGAGATATGGCGTCCCGTTTTTTTTTTTTTTTTTTTTTTAGGGAAAGGTCTCCCAGTCTGTGCACTGACTTCGTCAACTTCCCCGGACATCTAAAACGGATCTGGAAAGCTTTAGCTGCGACAGTGAAGTTTTACCAATTTGCGGATCAAACTCGTGACGCAACAAAGGGACCGATCATGAAAAGACAATTATGCAAATGTTAATCGATGCTGAAAATGTTAATCGAAGCTGATCTGATTATGAATAAAACCCAAGTCCATTTCGGAGAGAGCACAATAAATTAAGCCGGCTGTTCCAATTATACACTAATCCAAGCATTTGTACTGATTACTGACGTGGTGGCGCCAGATTACCCTACATAATCAATCAACCTTTCTCCTCCGCCTTTGGATGAACATAAAGTTTGATGTTCACGTAATGTAATTCAAGTAAGGTATACGATTATCGATGCCGTTAAAGATGCAAAGAATAAAATGTGATCGTTGATCAATATGAGGAGTCAAGAGATAACCATTGGGTACAAAATTAGTCTCATTATTATTCTGTGGTTATGACAGAACCGCGAAGCCGCCCAAAGTAACTTCTACTTATGCTTGTGATTTACAGTTTATTTACAGTTTATGGAATGACCCAAATGATCTAAGCTAAATCAGAAACAGTAGGAATAATATTCATGCCCTTCCTGGGATATAATACATTAGTCAAAGCTAAAAATATAGCTGGAAGATGTCCAGTACTTGCTTGGAAATAATAGTAATAATACTGATACCTTTCCTGGAATATGATACATTTGTCCTACCTACAAATATAGCTGGTAGCTTTCCAGAGCTTCCTCGGAAATAATAGCAAGAATACTGATACCCTTCTTGGGATATAATACATTATTCAAAGCTAAAAATATAGCTAGTAGCTTTCCAGAGCTTCCTCGGAAATAATAGCAAGAATACCGATACCCTTCCTGGGATATAATACATTATTCAAAGCTAAAATTATAGCTGAGAACTTTCTAGACCTTGCTCTGCTCTCATATCCACCCAGCTAAATTATTCTTGTGATAGGAATATGATCACAATCATAACAACCCCCCCCCCCCCCCGAAACACGCAGCGTTAAGATATCCCCTAGTGAACATTTAAGAACTGCTTAAGGAAGTCTGATAGAACGTAATTTTGGACGGACTTTCACTCTTAGGAAAAATCCGTGGGATCCATGATTTTCTCCACCGATTATCTTCTCATCAGCAATGAAACTTTAGGGTGTGTAATGAATTCCTTAGCCCAAGGTCACTACAACTCAGTTCTAATCACTGACTTAAATTCTGAAAAGCAGTTTTGCTTTTGCTAAGGATTAATGTAATACAAGACACACGGTTATTTTCCTCAAATTTAATCACTGACCTGAATATTGAAAAGCAGTTTTGTTTTAGCTAAGCATTAATCTAGTAAACGATCCAACGATATTTTCCTCTTAAGAAATATCGCCCGCAGTGACTAAGACTGAGTTTTGGAAATTCATTCTCCGCACCATTGTCTCTTTATATTTCCAAGTTAGAGCCACCAGCCTTTTTAGAAGTAGCTGAAGGTACTCTTCTAGATCCGAGTCCTTTCAAGGTCGAACAAGAACGAGGAATCGATACCATCTCACAAATGATGAAGGAAGCACTTCTGGGTAATCCTAAGGTAATCATAACGTTCATCACTTTTCATCTTTTCATGTGGCTCAGGGGAAGATAATTAGGGATAAGATCAAGTCTTCTTAGTATTTCCTTTCAAATATTGTTTAGTATGAAGGAAACACCACGAGTTTTTAAACCCTACGTCGGGAGAAATCTGCTGACTAAGATGTACTACATGAACTCATGACGTCTTCTGACAAAATATTCTGAATGCAATCAATTCAGTGGTTTCTGTTATAACATATCTGAACTCTTGTTTTCCGCCATCATGGTTCCATAACTTCTATTCTAAACCTCTGAAACTGTGACGGTTATTCGAATTTAAAGTCAAGGGATATTAAGCGCATTGGCAAGAAAACAAGACGAAGCGTGGATTGGTAATGATATCCAGAACCATATTCCAGATTTATGTAGCACAGACAATAGAATAGACTTTCCCTTTTCAGCAAAGTAGAAAATCGCACTGTAGTGCTGTCCACACGAAAGGGGAAAAAAAGATAGAAAAAAAGAATTAAAAAGTGAAGGAAAATAAGAAAAATAACTGGTAGCAGAAGTGATATGAATGAGGAGGCCAATGATGGCTACAACAATAATGAATGAAAGAAAGAAAAAAAATGCTTTTCTAACAAGATATCATTGAAAATTGGAGGTATTTTTTTTCTTGAAGGGGGGTTTGTGTAAAAAGGGGGGTGGGGGCGGGAGTGTTGAAGAGAACCAGGGCCTTTCCATTGGAGGAGATGGAGAGGGAATAACTGAACAATACTCGAAAAAAAAAAACTATAGGAAATGTCAATGAGTAATTTGGGGGACGGAGAAGAACGTCGTTAAGAAATAAAGAAGAGGCTTTTGTAATACAATCTTCATTAAAAGATGAAGATAGGGAAGCCAGTCTTTCTCAGAAAAGCGTAGGAGAGAGAGAGAGAGAGAGAGAGAGAGAGAGAGAGAGAGAGAGGAGGAGGAGGAAGCGGAGAAAGAAAGGGCAATGAGTACGAAGAGGGAAGGGGTAAGAGAGAGAGAGAGAGAGAGAGAGAGGAGGAGGAGGAAGCGGAAGACAGAAATGGGCATGAGTACGAGAGGAATGGGAAGAAGAGGAAGGGAGAAATGGAAAGGAAAGAGGGGGAACTGGAAAAGGGAAAGGGGGAAGAGGGGAAGTGAAAAAGGGAAGGAGGGAAGGAAGAGGGGAAGAAAGGAAGAGGGAAAGGGAAAAGGGAAGAAGAAGGAGAAAAAGGAAGGCGAAGAGGAAATTTCCTTAACTTCGGCAGAAGCTCAATGAGATCGACAGCAACAATAATAATAATAATAATGATAATACTAATAACAATAATAATAGTAATAAATGTAATTAGGAGATAAATGGGAAAGCAGAAAAACAAAGAAATAAATAGTGAAAAATGGCAAAGGTATTTGGCCCCCCTACTCTCAAATAAGATTAAAAAGGAAAATATTCCCCATATTTCCACAAGAGAAAACGATACTACCATTCTGAAGAATACATATATAAAATATAAATGTAAGTCAAAATCAAATGCAAATGCTAAAGAAGACGATTTCGAAGGGTGATCCCATCAAAAAGATAATTCGCATTTCGGATCTTTTCTTAACTAATGAAAAATCATTCAAAACAGCCTTATCTTGTTAATTATAATTTAAGTATTTCCTTAACTATCTTAAAATTCCCATTTCGGGCATTTTCTTATCTAATTAAAAAATTACTCAAAACATCCTTATTTTGTTAGTTAAAATTTAAGTATTTCCTTAACTATCTTAAAATTCCCATTTCGGGCCTTTTCTTAACTAATAGTAAAATTACTCACAACAGCTTTATCTTGTTAATTAAAATTTAAGTATTTCCTTAACTATCTCAAAATTCCCATTTCGGGCATTTTCTTAACTAATTAAAAAATTACTCATAACATCCTTATTTTGTTAGTTAAAATTTAAGTATTTCCTTAACTATCTTAAAATTCCCATTTCGGGCCTTTTCTTAACTAATAATAAAATTACTCACAACAGCTTTATCTTATTAATTAAAATTTAAGTATTTCCTTAACTATCTTAATTGTCCTGAATGAAATGAAACGAAATGATAAAGAAGCCGCGGATTCTGAAACTCCCCAACACCCTGTTGGGGAAAGAACCCGGGGTGTAGAAAATACAACCCCAAAAGAAACACATTCTTTCCGAGAGCCTTCACAACTAACCGCCCAAGCTCCCCCGGAGGGAAAGCCGCGCTCGGCAGTACATTCAGCCACGGCGAAAGTGTTCCCACTCGGGGTGGTCCAGAATTCGTTATAAAGTGCTCGGGTGGTTTAGGAATGGCTTCTTAAAAGGATCAAATGGTGCCGACGGAATTAAGGAAAGGTTTTTGGCAGAATTGTTAGAAAGGCCGGAAGGAGATGAGTTTGTATGGCACTGCAAGATATGTTCCTTTAGAGAATGTTTTAAAGAGCTGAATCAGTTGATTTTAGTTTTAATAAAATTTAGATGAACAATGTTAGAATTAGGGAATATTCATGTTATTTTTTGAAATATAACTGAGATTATGACTTTCAGAATTAGAGAACAGTTTTGGCACAATCGTCAAGGAATGAAGACGATAATCTGTAAGGCAGAATACAAGATAAATTTAAAGATAATCTGTAGGGCAGAATACAAGATATAGATTTAAAGAAAGTCAGAAGAGACCATCATCGAGGAACCTTATTTTATGCCTGTCGATTTTCAAGCATAACTGAGAGTAGGAATCTTCGGAAGACAGGCACGCAAACATAAAAAATAAATCGAAAATACCCAGAGACAAGATAATCAACATTCATTATAAAATATCAAAATATCGAAAATAATATATCATCCTATGGTTAGGAATGTCACTGTTTAACTGTATTTTAAGTTTATTGAACTTACTGGAATACTCCATGATAAACAAGGTTACAGGAATATTCTGCAAAAATCAAGGAAAAATATGCTTTCATAAGCATCTTTCTGCTGTGAGAGAAGAAAGAAAAAAGTAAAAGGAGGAATTAGGTGATGAACCGCTGCTTCAGTTAAGCCTGGAAATGATATCTCACGTGAAGAGATCAGTACTGGAGAGCTGGAAAAATTCATTAAAATAAAGAGAAATACTAAGAAATAATGTCCTGAATTCCTCAGACCTTTATAAGATGAAGAATTCTTGGAAAGAGGGGATAACATGAAAGTACTCTAACTTTTCAAGTAGTAAGCCAAAGTCTCAAGTAACGAGAGTTAATTAAACGAACGTCAGAGTTATTAAACATAAGAACACTGAAATACAAACATTTACCCTCCTGGATGAAGACTCAATGTTTACTTTGATTAACAAAACCAGGAAGACAAAATACCGATGGTGGTCAATTAGCTGTTATTTAAATAAATAAAACAGCTTATCTTAATAGATTTATTGGCAATAGGAAGGGAAAGCGTTGAAGGTAAAATGAACAAAACGGAATAAATAATTTAGTGATGAGTGAAGAGTGTCAAGGTAATTAAATTACGTGAGAAAAATATGAATGAATATTGAAGCAAAATTAGGATAAAGATTAACGATTGACTGTAGGATAGAAAAAAGTTAGGTGCCATAATTTTACAATACATTTTACCTGAAATAATCAACATAAACTATGAACGTTACATTATTTTCGAGTGTAATAAGAAGAGAAGAATGGGAATGTTAACAAATCCAATATAAAATGAAAAAAAACACGAAGAAAGCAGAGTTACATCGGTAAACTCCAAGAATTTATATCAACCTCATAAAACCACCCAAACAAACGACAATTGGGGGCCAGACTTCACACAATTCAGACAAAAGAAAACTGAAGTAATAATGCACCGAGCATGAACACGAATACATAAACCCGTTTCGTTCCAAATAAATATATACATATATTCATATATATATATATATATATATATATATATATATATATATATATATATATATATATATATATATATATATATATATATATTTATATATATGCACTTTATATATATACACATATATATAGATATATATGTATACTATTATACATATTTATATATTAATGTATATATGTATAATATATATCATATATATATATATATATATATATATATATATATATATGATATAGATATATGTATGCATCTATGCATGTGTATATATATATATATATATATATAATATATATCATGTATATATATTATATATATATATATATATATATATATATATATGATATATATATATATATATATACATATATATATAATATATATATATATATATATATATATATAATATATATATATATATCTCAAAGACAGCTTTCCTGATAGTTTGAATTACAAAGAAAATAAATAAATAAATAAATTCGAAGTCGTACTTTACATTTCAGATATGACAACATCCGACAGCATAAACCTACTCCACGAGCTTACAAATACAACACAAATGCAATGATAAATAAAACGACCATTTGCATGACTCACTGCCGTTAAAATGGTGTTTAGTTAACACGGCAGCGAAGTGACACTGGATAACACAGCATTAATAGGATCTATATTTGTACACTGTCCACTTGCATTTGAGTGATCTCTTATCATTTGCACGATGAGATCTGGTTAAATACGTCACGCGTGGGAATGTTTATGTTTAAAAAAACAAATATATATTTTTTTATTTTTAGGGGTTTGCATAAAACACGTTTTTGTCTGTTGAAAAAGACGGGCGTGAGTATGTATGAATATATTGATATGTTTATTGTATCTAAAAAAAGTTTTATATTGCAGTGAATATCATATTTAATTTTTTATAAATACTGTATATATATATATATATATATATTATATATATATATATATATATATATATATGTGTGTGTGTGTGTGTGTGTGTGTGTGTGTGTGTGTGTGTGTGTGTGTGTGTAATACATCAGGAAATCGTTGATAAAACATTCAGGAGTCCCAGGAAGACAGCAGTCTAAGAAGCATGCTTTATTTATATGAGAAACGTTTCATGTTGCTTAAACTCTAATGCCTCTTCGTCTCCTCTCTCTCTCTCTGGCCTAAGTGTTGTCTGGGCATGTATGAACTGACGTGGTCCCTTGGCTCTTTTCCTTACCTTGAATACGTAGCCTTTCTCACTTACTCATGTTTTGTTTTTATTTTAAAGTTTTAAATGATTTTTAGCTGAATTTTTATTGGTAATAATTTGTACTTTTAACTTGTAATTTATCAAGTAAAATTTTAATTATTGCAGACTGATGATGTGTTGAAGCAACATGAAACGTTTCTCATATCAATAAAGCATGCTTCTTAGACTGCTGTCTTTCTGGGACTCCTGAATTTATATATATATATATATATATATATATATATATATATATATATATATATATATATATATATATATATATATATATATGTGCATATATATCTATATGAATATATATGTGTGTGTACATATATACATATATATATGTATATGTACAAACACATAATATATATACATATATATCTTATATACACAACATATATGTGCATATATATCGATATGTATATATAATATGTGTACATATAATACATATATATGTATATGTAAACACACATATATATACACAGCATATATGTCTTTATATACATATATGTATAAGTATATATATTCATATGTAAATAGATAAGACAGATATATAGATAAATCAACAGAGAAAGAAAGACAAGAACACGTGATTCCTGCAATCTCGTTCATTTATGATTTTCATAATCTTTCGTTTTCAACATTAGCATTCTCTGTCCGTCTCTGGAAGTGGGCCATAAATCCCAAGTCCGAAATTAATTGTTTTCCAATATTATGAGGCTGGTAAAAATCTATAACTGTATATTTTTGTTCAATAGGTAATATGTCTAAAGTATCTTTTTATGCGCTGTTTATTTTCAACTACAATGGAAATGTGATTTAACTTTTTGTGAAAATTTAATCAGAATAGTCTAAATAACTGAGGCAATTATTATTTTTTGAAGATGATAAAAACCTGAGTTGAATATATATATATATATATATATATATATATATATATATATATATATATATATTATATATATATATATATATATATATATATATATATATATATGTATATTATATATATGTGCGTGTGTCTATGAACTGATACGTGAATATATGCGTGTACTGAGGGACTTGCATATGTGTGCTTGTCTATGCAGAAATTATGTTAATTCTTTATTTGTAATATGTCTCTCCCATCGGGAATAAAATACTATCTGAGGTATGATTTTATATTCAACATTAACTAGATCACAGGACAAAGATCTTGTACATGGTACGAAATCCAGAACTATGGCATAAAAGTATAAAATATGGTACGGTACAGAGGCCCGTGTCATGGAGTAGGTACGAAACTTACGGCACAAAGTCGTATAATTGTATAATTGTGTCACATGACAAGTATTCAAGACCACTGTACAAAGATCTGGACCACATAAATGGATTTTGTCTGTCCGTCTGCCCTCATATCTTAAAAAAAAAAACTACTAAGGCCAATTATCAAACATACCAAATTGCAGCTATCTAGCCACAATATTTTTTATTCTATGTAAGGTTATTAGCCACGATATAGGAGGCCACCACCGGGCCGCGGCTGATAGATCATTATCTACCGAGACCACCAGAAGATGGATCCTTTTTTATCGGTGGCATTGATTATACGCTATACAGAAAACTCGACTGCATTTTTTTTTTTATTTGTTTGTTATAGTTAATCCATTGGGATTATTATTAGAAAATTAACTTGACGTTGGTTCAGGAAATATTCATGAGGTGTTGTTGTGTGCGTGAAGGTGGGAGGTAGGGGTGGTAGGTGAGGTGGGGGATGGGAAATTGCAATTAAAAACATAAGCAGCGCGACCTCCTCTCTTAAAACTTGAACAGTTTTACCGAGGCATTAAGCGCCTCTCACCCGTATAAACCGGAAACAAACTAAGTAGTTAGAATCCAGGTAAATAATAAGTGTCTTTAACACCAGCGTTAATTACCACACAAAATTTAAGCTGCGAAAAGAGGTCGGGTGAACCTCTTTTGCAATTAAACCGACGTTTTTAATTTTCCTCCTTTAGGAAGTGGATGGACGCAATTCGCAATTTAATATGGTTTTATATCAAGATAATGAATGACTCGACACCTATTCTCTAATCTTCGATAATGCCAGAGAACATGATTTTGAAAATCTTCGGGGGATTTGGAAAATAACGGAAAATTTTAAAAATAAAGTGAGATTTTGAGAATATCGGAGGATTCTGAAAATAGCGGAAGATTTTGAAATTAACGGGAGACCTGAAACGAACGGACGATTTTGAAAATAACAGAGGACTTTGAAAATAACGGACGATTTTGAAAATAACGGAAGATTTTGAAAATAACGGGAGACCTGAAACGGACGATTTTGAAAATAACAGAGGACTTTGAAAATAACGGACGACTTTGAAAATAACGGAAGATTTTGAAAATAACGGGAGACCTGAAACGGACGATTTTGAAAATAACAGAGGACTTTGAAAATAACGGACGATTTTGAAAATAACAGAGGACTTTGAAAATAACGGAAGATTTTGAAAATAACGGGAAACCTGAAACGAACGGACGATTTTGAAAATAACGGATTTTGACAATATTTTTGAAAACGGGCGATTCTGAACATAACAGATCGTGAAAATAACAGAGCATTTTGAAAATAACGGACGATTTTGAAAATAACAGAATTGACGAAAACAACGACGCTATTAAACGACCATGTTTTCGTAAAAATACGTCGTGAGTATCAACTGCATTAATGTAGTGGTCGCTGAGCAAGGGGAAAAAATTGAATTAAAATGCAGCCAAATCCACAAAAGGATTTCTTTCATGTTTTCCTTTGTCTCGCGTCGAGTTCAAGGTCATCTGGGAGAGGAGATTTTCAACTAGGCAACTGTTCAATTACTAAGACCATTTTCAAAAAGGAAAAAAATTCTGCTAAAACACCATAAACCAATGTGGATGTTTTTTTCTAGGACTACAAAAGACTATTAAATAAAATTTGTTCTGAATTGGCAGAATTATAACGAGTTTTCTTAATACTGATAAAACTTAAAGAAACATACGCGACAAGAACTCGTAAGTGCGTTTGCAAACACAGAAAAATATTCTTTAAAGCTAACTGGTAATTCATGTATTCTCACAAACTTATTGGTAAGCTTATCGCTAAGCTGAGATTTGCAGTTGTGTGTGACAAACTGAGACCAATTAAAATATGCAAAGGAATATAGACTTTTTTATTTTGTCTACGAAAGGTGTTAAATTTCCACAAAATGATATAAACAAATTCATTGCTTTAGGGGACTTTAAAGCAGCATTATAAAAAAAGGGTATAAGTTGTCGCAAATGTGTTTTCATTCTTGAATGGCCGATGTTCAGATACGAACGAATCCTTTACGCTCAAGAATTCAGAGATGAAATATTGTCTTAACTATTTCCAGTAGTCTGAATTCTGGCATAAGACATATTATTAGAGAATTAGTCTAGGTTAATTTGGCTATATGCCAGCACGGACTTTGGTCCTGGGCAACCAGTAAACAATACACTGCCTAATGGTAAACAAGAGGTAATCCATACATGATTCCTACTCACTACAACTACGGCAGAGGTATTTTATGCTCCAGAAAGAGTATAATGGTACAACAATCACCTTCGGTTAAATTCTAAGCGTCATTACCAGGCAGTATTCTCAAGCCGCACAGTATTGCAGGTGTTTTCTTCAAGAAGCTAAACAGCATAGAGTACCCTTTCGGTCAAGTGATATCAAAAATGTTTTTCATGGTTTTCAACCTGACGGAGCCATAGTTCCCATTACACTGTAGATTGTTCTTCATATTTTGTCAAATTCTCATCAGTTTTATTGAAAAAGTTAAGCAGGAAAATGTTTTACACCGGGAGATTTAGTATTGTCAATAAATACCAGCAGTGTAATTACGTTGGTTCTTGAGTGAGTGCCCTTGATTTCGCAAAATCTCGTATGATTCCTGATACAGAAAATATAAAACATCATCATTGATACCACTAAGTCTGGAAACCTCAGAAAACACAAAGTCTGGCGCACAACTGCTTCAGAACATCTTAGCACCAAAATTTACAATTGAATAACGTCATTCGTCGATCTTGATAGCAAATTCAGTTTCGAGCAATATGGCCACTCCGTGTCTTTCAGACCTACGTCCAAATCGGCATGAGGAAACACAGCGTCGATTTTTATTTTTTTTATAGATCGGAATAATTTCGGCTCTTTTATTCTGCCGTGATTAGAAGATAGTCTCTATCGTTTACCCGACGGAAAATTAGGACACGAAATTGGGTGATGACGAGAAAGCTTTTACGAAATTGGGTGATGACGAGAAAGTTTTTACGAAATTGGGTGATGACGAGAAAGTTTTCACGAAATTGGGTGATGACGAGAAAGTTTTTAAGATTTCGAATGCTACTTCTCGCAGCGACCATGTTATGTTTACGTTCGTGCTCTAAACTTGGCCGAGGGCGTGAAAATCTAAGCTCAGTCATTTTAATGCGCATCTGTGTCGTTTTCAATAACTTTCACCATCTTCACAGTGAAAATAGGTACAATTCTAAACACTCCTCCGGTCTTATCTGAAATTTTACTGATATCAGTAGAGTTTACGAGTGACATAAAAGTTACTGAAAAATGATAACGTAAAAGTATATTGGAGAAATATCAATGGCAGGTGAAAGGTACAATTCTAAATACTCCTCCGGTCTCGTCTTAAATTTTACTGATATCTGTAGAGTTTACGAGTGCCATAAGAGTTACTGAAAAATGATAACGTAAAACTATATTGGAGAAATATCAATGGCAGGTGAAAGCACTGGTGAAACTGCTAAAAATCTTGATTATTGCGCTGAGTACGTATGGTGTGCACTACAGCCATTAGAATCTGGGAATAGGTATTTTTAATGAAACTGCAACGTATGTGTTTTGTTAGTATGGTGTTTTTACGTTGCATGGAACCAGTGGTTATTTAGCAACGGGACAATGCTCGAGGTGGCAGGCCAAGACCAAACCGACCACGCCACTGAGGCGTTACGTGAGGTAACGTATGTTGGTAAAATACCTGCTGGATTCAAGTGAATACAGCCCTGAGGTGTATTTTTTCGTGGTGGTTTAACATATTTCTAGATAAAGTGTGTGTGTGTGTCTGTGTGAGAGAGAGAGAGAGAGAGAGAGAGAGAGAGAGAGAGAGAGAGAGAGAGAGAGAGAGAGAGGATGTTGCGTTGCTAAACGGAAACATGATAAAAGACAAAAGAACAGAGTGAAATAATTGAAAAATTTTCTCGTCACAGGAAGAACCTTTTATGTGAGTGGCGAATTGAGTTCAGGGATATTATTATTTTTTGTCTTAATCTAGTTCTCTGCTTTTATCCTTAATGGTCTTAATCTCTTGCTCACCCTAAGCACGTTTTCACCTTTAATAAGAAAAACAATAGCGACGAGAAATAAAATAATATTAATAAAAGGATAACGACTAAATCACTGAAAACGTCGTATATTGTCACTGACAACATCGCATATTTTATATATTTTAAGACTTGAAAAATATAGAAAATTACCGTCATCCGAACGAAGAATTAAGAGAAGGAGAAAACGAATAATTCCTCCCCCAAATCGCGAGAAAATCTTCATCGGGTTGGAAATAAAATTCCAACAGTTCGGACATCACGAATGACCGTCAAAGAAAAGTCAAATGTTAGCTCGGATATTACATGGATAAGGGCGAATTGGCGCTAGACTCCTGGCGTCCTCGGCCAATGAAAACTCATGGAATTTCAATAAATTAGAGGAGCGGGGGATTTAAGTAGCTGCTGACCACCTTTTTGCAGATAAATAGCGAATGGAAGAACACACGAACTCCAGTTCTGGTAAACTACAGCGATGTGGCTGTGATAGAAAACGGATGAAATGCCTCCCGGACCCCCAAAGGAAAAAATAAATTATTCCTGAGAATTTGAAATGTCGTCTCTCACCATCCGTCCCCCCAAAAAAAAGTTATTCCTGAAAATGTGAGTCATGCCAAGAGGAGATTAATTACGAATGGGGCATTCTTCCCAGAGCCTGATTATTATTTGTAGTAATTTTGAAAACGTCACTATGAAAGGACTTTTGCATTTTGCTGGGAGTAAGTGAAATGAAATAGATCTTGTGAATATTTGTAGCAATTTTGAAAACGTCATTACGAAAAGACTTTTGTATTTTGCTGGGAGTAAGTGGAATAAAATAGATCTTGTGAATATTTGTAGCAATTTTGAAAGCGTCATTATGAAAGGACTTTTGCATTTTGCTGGGAGTAAGTGAAATAAAATAGATCTTGTGAATATTTGTAGTAATTTTGAAAACGTCATTATGGAAAGACTTTTGAATGTTGCTGGGAGTAAGTGAAACGAAATAGATATTGTGAATATTTAAAGTAATTTTGAAAACGTCATTATGAAAAGACTTGTATTTTGCTGGGAGTAAGTGAAATGAAATAGATATTGTGAATATTTGTAGTAATTTTGAAAACGTCATTATGAAAAGACTTTTGCATTTTGCTGGGAGTAAGTGAAATGAAATAGATCTTGTGAATATTCGTTGTAATTTTGGAAGCGTCAATATGAAAAGACTTGAATGTTGCTGGGAGTAAGTGAAACGAAATAGATATTGTGAATATTTGAAGTAATTTTGAAAACGTCATCATGAAAAGACTTTTGAATTTTGCTGGGGGTAAGTGAAATGAAATAGATCTTGTGAGTTATAATGTAGAGTAGTGGAGAGGTTTTTTCTGTTACTGAATACACAGCAAGGAGCAAGGACCAGGGGAATAAAAACCAAAGGAAATCTAAACAGGCAACAAGATGGAGAGAGCAAGGGAATTTAAGATCTCCATATATATATATATAAAATGAAGGATCACAGGGAGAAAAAAATAAAAAAATTAAGAATACTAACTTGATTAACAACAGCCGGCAGGTATGGGGAAAATGAATGGAAAAATTAACAAATACAAGCTCATTTTAATTACAGGGGTAAACAGTGCATATATGAATATAGAATAATATATTGGTATATATATATAAGGATGCACAAAATTTTGTGCAAGCATATAAACAAATATATTCTTGCATTCTTCATATATACAACTATCCATGTCTAAGGGAGCAAAGGCAGTTATAGGTGTAGGTGTACATATCAATATGCACAACACTTGTACATATCATTAGCGATACACAACCGTATACCTGTGTGTATATAAGTTTTACAAAGAAAATATATTGGGGCGTTTAAATTGGAGGACATAAAAGATGGGGATGGGGGGAGGGGGGGGTTGTTAAAAAAGAAAGAATGTTGGAAACGGGTGAATTGGACGCTGAAATAATTTGGTGTATATTTTCATGTATGTGCATTTTATACATGTACATATATATATATATATATATATATATATATATATATAAATATATATATGTATATAGTATATATATATATATATATATATATATATATATATATATATATATATATATGTATATATATGCATACATACATGCACATGGTTCCGAATATATATATGTGCATATCAATATATCAATATATTATATATATGTACGTATATATGTATATATATATATTATATTATATATATATATATATATATATATATATATATATATATATATATATATATATATATCCGGAAGGGAGGCACAGAAGGAGAGACAGAAGAAGACAGATAAGAGGATTTAAATACATTAGAAATATAAGACAGTCAAGTACGTAAACAGACAGACAGACAGCAGACAGACTGACAGACAGACAGACAGGCATGCACGTGCAAGCGGAGCCAAAGCAAGCACGAAGCAGAAATAGGCAGCAATCTGGTTGTGAAGAAAAGATGGATTAGTTATACTAAAATTATTAATAATATTATTTTTTTTCGTTTCGTTTCCATGTTTGTATTTTGAGTTTTTTTTTATGTGTTTGTATTTTAGCGCTGAATTTCTTTTTTCATATATGTACGCGTTCTTCTTAAAATTATTTATTTCGTTTATTTCTATCGTGTCCGGCATTCAGTGTTTGTAACCCTGAATAGTATACGACATTTATTCTAATGCTTATATTTCAGTAAATGGCTGCTACTGCAGCATACCAATCGCATATTTCTGTCCATAAAATAAACAAGCATGAAGGTCAATAGTGCATATTGCAAAAGAGCATGGGATCATACCCCTAATTAATTAAATTAGGTGTCTAGATATCAGAAATGGCCACTGAGACAGGTTCTCAGGACCTTTTGAAAAACATGACTGATTTTTCTAAAGAACATATCTGACTGTATTCTCGTCCGTTTAATTGCTGACAGATTCATAGGCTTCTCTGCTGGGACGCCTTTGCATATGGGAGTTATGGTTGGAAGCTTTGTTACAAGAACCTGAGGTTAGCAGCTTTATTACAAGAACCTTAGCACTTTTGTTACAAGAACCTTGAAGTTAGCAGCTTTTGTTACAAGATCCTTGAGGTTAGCAGCTTTTGTAACAAGAACCTTGAAGTTAGCAGCTTTTGTTACAAGATCCTTGAGTTAGCAAGCCTTGGTTACAGTTCCTTGAGGTGAGCAAGCTTGTTATTCAAGATCCTTGAGGTTAGCAGCTTTTGTTACAAGATCCTTGAGGTTAGCAGCTTTTGTAACAAGAACCTTGAAGTTAGCAGCTTTTGTTACAAGATCCTTGAGGTTAGCAGATTTTGTTACAAGATCCTTGAGGTTAGCAGCTTCTGTAACAAGAACCTTGAGGTTAGCAGCTTTTGTTACAAGATCCTTGAGGTTGGCAGCTTTTGTTACAAGATCCTTGAAGTTACCAGCTTTTGTTACAAGATCCTTGAGGTTAGCAGCTTTTGTTACAAGATCCTTGAGGTTAGCAGCTTCTGTAACAAGAACCTTGAGGTTAGCAGCTTTTGTTACAAGATCCTTGAGGTTAGCAGCTTTTGTTACAAGATCCTTGAGGTTAGCAGCTTTTGTTACAAGATCCTTGAGGTTAGCAGCTTTTGTAACAAGAACCTTGAAGTTAGCAGCTTTTGTTACAAGATACTTGAGGTTAGCAGCTTTTGTTACAAGTTCCTTGAAGTTACCAGCTTTTGTTACAAGATCCTTGAGGTTAGCAGCTTTTGTTACAAGATCCTTGAGGTTAGCAGCTTCTGTAACAAGAACCTTGAGGTTAGCAGCTTTTGTTACAAGATCCTTGAGGTTAGCAGCTTTTGTTACAAGATCCTTGAGGTTCCTTTGCACCCTTTTGTAACAAGAACCTTGAGGTTAGCAGCTTTTGTTACAAGATCCTTGAGGTTAGCAGCTTTTGTTACAAGATCCTTGAGGTTAGCAGCTTTTGTTACAAGATCCTTGAGGTTAGCAGATTTTGTTACAAGATCCTTGAAGTTAGCAGCTTATATTACAAGATCCTTGAGGTTAGCAGATTTTGTTACAAGATCCTTGAAGTTAGCAGCTTTTGTTACAAGATCCTTGAGGTTAGCAGCTTTTGTTACAAGATCGTTGAAGTTAGCAGCTTTTGTTACAAGATCCTTGAGGTTAGCAGATTTTGTTACAAGATCCTTGAGGTTAGCAGATTTTGTTACAAGATCTTTGAGGTTAGCAGATTTTGTTTCAAGATCCTTGAGGTTAGCAGATTTTGTTACAAGATCCTTGAGGTTAGCAGCTTTGTTACAAGAACTTCGAGGACAGACTCGATCAAATGACATAACCTTGCGAGTGTTATCCAGTGCGTCACTTCTGCAATTATTAGTTATCTTTTTGGTTTAAAATGAACTGAAGAAATAAATTAACCTGACACGAAGGGAGAAAGGTGGTTGAGATTGACTGATCGATTTGCCCTAATAGCGTCAGTGAACGTTGTACATTCTATGTGAATCTGGGACTGAACTCAGGTTGAAGCCCTTGTCAGTTAGATATACCGATCAATTTCAGATTATTCGAGTACAACAACTTCAGCTTTAAAAAATGACAATTTCCCTCATTTTTAAGAATGATAAAAATCTATGAATATTGTATTCTTCCTATCCCACGTTCCTAAGCTTTTTTTTCTTTATCTTATGAATCGGTGGTTCAACCAAAGCATAATTTAGATTACCTAAATTCCTGGAAATCAGAATTTACCGTCATAATTAACTTCGCAATTCCCAGGTTTATAATACCTGTGATATTATTGTAGGCAAGTCTAGATAATTCATTGACATCG
Organism: Macrobrachium nipponense; assembly: GCF_015104395.2. Classification (NCBI taxonomy): domain Eukaryota; kingdom Metazoa; phylum Arthropoda; class Malacostraca; order Decapoda; family Palaemonidae; genus Macrobrachium; species Macrobrachium nipponense. Next base: position 95,154,059 of record NC_061110.1, on the reverse strand, counting down.
GATATATTATTACAGAATTCGGTGAGTATGTAAGACGTAATAAAACTTTCAATAAGGTTTGCGTGATCCTACAAAAGATTTCTAATTGATATATATATATATATATATATATTATATATATATATATATATACATATATATATATATATATATATATATATTTATATACACATACATACATACATGCATAAATTAACGGCGATGTGCGTATCAAGTAAAGTAATCTTCTCAAGAGGAACACGACTCATTTTACGTGGTACGTAAAATTAGCTCTTATGGCATCTGGTCATAGTGCTTTATTTACTGTACTCCGATTAGATAATGACTAGGTTTTTTTTATTCGGTCCTGTTCTAATGGCAGCTAGAAATTCTTTACGATACCAGAGGGGAAAATTCTATTAATGTGACCAGATTAAGATTTCAGTTATTTATATATATATATATATATATATAATATGTATATATATATAACATATATATATATATATATATATTATATATATATATATATATATATATATATAAATAAATAAATAATTTCTTTCTGGTGTCGTAAACTCGAAGCATCACGCAAAGAATTTCTATAGCTGTCATTACGGCAGGATTGAAAAAAACAAAAACACGAAGACATTATCTAATCAGGTTAAAGTAAATTAACCGCTATGACCAAATGGCTTAAGAGCTAATTTTGCGTATAAAAAAAATGATTCTAGTTACTCTTGAGAAATCTGCTCTAACTGATAGGCAACATCGAAGTTAATTAAATCTTTGTCATATCTATATGTTAAAAAATTCGGCGCATGCGCAGTGACTTATTTACCTATTCGTTAAATGTATGGATGCTTTAATTACCAGATAAGGAGTAAAATTGTAACCTCTTCTACGGGCAGCTCTTTGAGCAAGAGCCCGTGCTGGCATAAAGCCAGCGGATAAAAAACGACTGTGGCTTCCTCTGACCCCTTTTTATATTATTTCTAGGAGCTGTCTTTGAAGGGCAATAAAAAAATATATTTTTTAATTCTTTGGCAATAAAAAATTTAATTTAAAATTTTTTGGCAATAAGAAAATATAATTTATAATTTTTTGGCAATAAAAAATGTAATTTTTTATTTTTTGACAATAAAAAATATAATTTTTTATCTTCTGGCAATAAAAAAATTTAATTTTTAATTTTTGGCAATAAAAATATAATTCTTTTATTTTTTGGCTACAAAAAATAATTTTTATTTTTTGAAAATCAAAAATATTTGCATATCTACATTTTTAATGGACCTGTCTCTGTAAGGCTTTCAGGACAATAGAAATGTCGGCAAGAAAAAGAATTAATAATAAAAACATTTTAAAAAAGAATTATAGTTAGGCAATGTATTTGGAAAAAAAATTTCTTTACCAGTGGCTTTGATCTTAATGTCAAGTTCTTCACTGAAAAATTATTAAAATTATTTTTTTTTACAGAATAATACATATACAGAAATAGATTTAAAAGGGGAGTGTTATTACTTGGTTTCGTGGAAGAACAACACACAGAGGTTAGTAGATACTATTTAAAATGAAACAGCCGGTTCACAGCTGCACGCAGTGCATCTTAAAATAGTACAAGATTATTCTGGTGCTGTACATACTGATATGCATTTGTCAGTCAATACGTATACTATATGTACAGCAAAAATTTTCAAGGTGTGCGTATATGCATATATATATATATATATATATATCAATACATATATACATATACATATATAAATAAATATATATACATATATATATACACATTTACATATAACATATATATATATATATATATTGTTATGAGTACATATATATATATATATATATATATATATATATATATATATATTGTTATGAGTACATATACATATATATACAGTAGACTATATAGTGAAAGGCGGCAAAAGGAACATGGTAGGTGTATAGGTGTTAGGTGCTGCCACATAGGAGGTGCTGGGCCTTGGTCAATCTAGCGATACGTATGCATGGCTACAAGTCACTACATTTGCTTTGGAAAAAATTGAACTAGAACTACAGCTAATGTTAATAATAATAATAATAATAATACTGGACCATAATCACGCATGAATAAAAAACAGAACTGAAGATTGTCAAATCATATGAAAATGTTGGCTAAGAAATCTCTTCTACGAGCAGTAGCGGTTTGCCAAATGCACGATGCATACGTAGCTACGGAACCAAAGGTGTCTTATATAATCTTTTTTTTTCTTTAGTCTAGGGAGTGTGAAAGTAAAATGTTCTGCAAATCACAAATAATGTAAAATTGTCAAGTCGAGCTGCATTCAAGAGGGGGGCGTGGGACCCCCGCCAACTTACTGTGGTGTGATAATGCCAGGAGGGTTTGATATAAAGGTAAAAAAAATCTCATATTAGAAGCCGCTTCTTAAATCCTAGACATGGCAACTCTTATCCTAGACACTGAACATTTGTATTGCTCTAAACAAGACAATCTGAATCAGACAAACAGCAACCTTGGACTTACACATGCCAGATCTTTGGCTAAGTGGCAGAAGCCATCCAAAAGCACCCCTCACCAAAACAATGACTGTCCGTAATTGTAAACTTGGATATGCAAGTCAAACATTAGTTTTCCCCACAATAGGAAGTTCGATATAAAATATTAACGTCCCCTTTATACATGATGGGGATGGAAGATGAATTTACGGATTCTATAGCGTTGGAAATAATGCAACACTAGATTGAGCACGGTAAACAATGTTTTTTTTTTTTGAGGGGGCCATTATAATATTCATCTGATCATAAAAAAATGTGTAATTCGAGCTACATATGAACAGCTCTAATGAATTAGGTGGAGGTAAAAGGTTAGGCCACCACTGGCGAGACATCAAAATGACAAAATGAAAGAACTGAACATTAACTGAAACTTGTTCCATTTTGCAGCAGACTTTTGGATGACTCCTATGCTTACAAGTTAAGTTCTCTAAATCGTACCCATGTACATGTGGTACTCAATTGGCACTGCATAAATGGCGATATCTCAGCCGACATACAAACATGACGTCACAGACAAAATGGCTGACTGTGTGGCTCTATCGCGCAGGTCCGGCTAAATGAAATACCTGTTATCTAACAACAAAGAGCTTATGACGCCTAATGATTCAGTTTCTCTCGCAGCTAAACAGACGTCAGCAAGTTCCTTCATTTAATTTACTTTTTCTTCAACGTAAACATTACTGACGAGTTCTCTCGGGCAGATAATTATTCCTTGAAATGTTGAATACTTTTAATTCTTTACCTACGGATTAACTGGAATGTTTATCAAATGGTATCTAAGCAATTTTTTTTACTCCATCACAAACACTGTGAGGTGGGTGTTTTTTCATTGTATCTATTGTTATTTATCATATGTTCCACAAAAGTGGAAAATAACTACTGTGATCACCATGATTTTGTAACTACCCAACATGCACGATATTAAAAAATATATATAGATTTATATCTAAAAGTCAGTGGTATCTGAACATTATTACTAATTCCTTTGCCAATTATTTTATTCCCAGATTTTCCTCTTAATTTTTTTCTTTACTTCGACTTAACTCTGACAGAAGAAATAATCTAACAAGACGAAAAATCTTCTGGGAAATATTTAGGAAGTTGTACAAGTTGGCTACACAGGACCAAGTTATTAGGAAATTATACGTAAATACTTATAGCAATCATTCCAGGATGACGGGCACATCAAAGAGATATAAATTACTATTAAAAAATAATTACGTTCCACATTTACATACGTTACTGAAATACAGACGAGGAATACTACTGGAATGTGCCAGTCAATATCACACCCACGGAATTCATCAGAAAAAAAATTGCACAGAAACCATTTGAAAAATATTGGTGTTTTTTTTTAACCTCTCTCAACAGAATTCAAAATTTCTGTATTTAACTCTAATAATCACTGAAATATTTACAACACTATGACGTAAACTAGTCTTAGATGTAATTTTTTATTTTGCTACCAATTTCGGAATTACCGATTTCAAAACATAAGTTCCAAAACTGAATTGTCACACTATGATTCCAACTTGCCGAAGCCTGTTAGGCCACCCGAAAAAAATTGACATTATAATAAAAAAAGAGAGAATGCTTTGGAGCCTTATAGCATACCACTAATCTAATGGTCAGAAAAGAGTATTGTATCTCATGACATCCAGATGATAAAATAGATAAATAACTAGACAAACTCATTCTCTAAAAAAGCCTACTTACACATATACACATACCTTTACCTGGAAGGACACAGATAACTTTAAAAAGCAGTTGATATCTGATTTATCATGTAAGTAAATGCCATTCAAGACAATAACAATAAAATATTTTTTCTTTGATCAAAATGTTAAGATAATTACATGGACAAAAGCTGTCAAGTACCACATAGAGATGGCTGACAGGTTATCTGAATAAAGCATTTCTTTATTTTTATAGAGCCTCCTTCCCGTCTAAAAATGAACAAAGTTACAAAGAGGATCTTCCAGTATCTGGAAACTCGGAGGAGAACTTTTTTTAATGAATTTGCAAAGGAAAATTCTTATCACTACAGAGACAATGCTGGAAATGAGAATAATGTTATTAGTTAGTACAAAACTACCATAGAGATATTAAAACTAAGAGTTCTAAACAGTACCATAGAGAGATGTCAAAATGTAACACTACGGATTAGTAGTATGGTTAACGAGTCTACCTAAAGAAGTGCTCTCAAAGAAGACTAAGGAAAATAGATCAACCCAGATATTACCGTTTCATATCAACATTTCAAGAGTACTTTGATACCAGACGCTAAAATATGGTCGAAATCGTATTTTTGATCATTTCAATTCTTTATAATAGAATATTAATTCACTCAGTTATATATGTAGATACATATATATGTATACATATATATATATATATATATATATATATATATATATATATATATAGTATATATATATATATACACACAGAAAGAGAGAGAGAGATAATTATGGTAAGATATAGTGAAAAGAAAACTAAAAGTTTGTAGGAAGATAGAGACGAAAACCCATTTGGTGATTACATGATGAGTAATGTATACAGAAATAAAGTATGATATATATATATATATATATATATATATATATATATATATACACATATATATACATATATATATATAATATATATATATATATATGTATGTATATATGTGTATATATACTATATATATATATTATATATATATATATATATATATATAATATTATATATATATATATATATATATATATATTACTCATATGTGACGTGTATATAATATATATATATATATATATATATATTATATATATATATATATGATATATATGTATATATATACACGTCACATATGAGTAATTGAGTATGATAGTATATAACGCATTCATGCAATATTACACAGTTTGTATCGAGTTCTTGTCAGTAAAATGCGCGATCTTGAATTCTGTCAAGGTCTTTCCCCATTGCGTATAAAATCTTGTCGTTTCTGACGTGCATTCAACAAACAAATTCGTTAACAGGATTTCAGTATGCTCTTTGTTCTGTGGTGGGGTTTGGATGAAATGGAATAAATGATGGGTTTGTCAGTAACTAAACTTTCTTTTCGTATATTCATTCCACAAAATAAAATTGTAAAAGTACAGCATTCCTTAAGTTTGTCTCATTCTGCAAAAAATAAAATTGTGAAAGTACAGCATTCCTTAATTTTCAATTTCATTCTCCACAAAATAAAATTATACAAATACAGCATTCCTTAATTTTCAGTTTCATTCTGCAGAAAATGAATTGTAAAAATACAGCATTCCTTAATTTTCAATTTCATTCTCCACAAAATGAAATTGTAAAAATACAGCATTCCTTAATTTTCAGTTTCTTTCTCCACAAAATAAAATTGTAAAAATACAGCATTCCTTATTTTCAGTTCATTAGCACAAAATAAAATTTTGTAAAAATAGCAGTCTTAGTTCAGTTTCATTCTCACAAAATAAAATTGTAAAAAAAGCATTCCTATTTTCAGTTTCATTCTCCACAAAACAAAATTTGAAAAAATACAGCTTCCTTAATTTTCATTTCTTTCACACAAAATAAATTGTAAAAATAGCAGCATTTCCTTAATTTCCTCTATAAAAATCACAACATCCACTAAAATTGAAAAAATACAGCATTCCTAATTTCAGTTTCTTTCTCCACAAAATAAAATTGTAAAAATACAGCATTCCTTAATTTTCAGTTTCTTTCTCCACAAAATAAAATTGTAAAAATACAGCATTCCTTAATTTTCAGTTTCTTTCTCCACAAAATAAAATTGTAAAAATACAGCATTCCTTAATTTTCAGTTTCTTTCTCCACAAAATAAAATTGTAAAAATACAGCATTCCTTAATTCTCAGTTTTCTTTCTCCACAAAATAAAATTGTAAAAATACAGATTCCTAATCAGTTTTCTTTCTCCACAAAATAAAATTTTAAAAAATACACATTCCTTTAGTTTTCAGTTTCTTTCTCCACAAAATAAATTGTAAAAATACGCATTCCTTAATTTCAGTTTCAAAATATCAGCAGTTCGATCCACAAAATAAAATTGTAAAAATACAGCATTCCTTAATTTTCAGTTTCGATTCTCAACAAAATAAATTGTAAAATAACAGCATTCCTTAATTTTGCAGTTTCCTTTCTCCACAAAATAAAATTGTAAAAATCAGCTTTCCTTAAATTTTCAGTTGTCTTCTTTCCTCCACAAAATAAAATTGTAAAAATAACAGCATTGCCTTAATTTTCAGTTTTCTTTCTCCACAAAATAAAATTGTAAAAATACATCATTCCCTTAATTTTCCAGTTTTCTTTTCTCCACAAAATAAATTGTAAAAATACAGCATTCCTTAGTTTTCAGTTTCTTTCTCCCCACAAATAAAATTGTAAAAATTACAGCATTCACTTTAATTTTCAGTTTCTTTTCTCCACAAAATTAAAAAATTGTAAAATTAAAAAAAACAGGCATTCTTAATTTTCAGTTCTTTCTCCACAAAATAAAATTGTATAAATTACAAGTTGCATTCTTAATTGTTTTCATTTCATTCTCCCAAAATAAAATTGTAAAAATTTACAGCCTTCCTTAATTTTCAAAAAGTTTCTTCTTTCCTCCACAAAATAAAATTGGTAAAAATACAGCATTCCTTAGTTTTCAGTTTCGTTATTTTCGTTTCTCCACAAAATTAAATAAAAATTGTTTAAAAATACAGCATTCCTTAGTTTTTCAGTTTCTTTCCTTCCCACAAAAGAAAATTGTAAAAATACAGCATTTCCTTAGATTTTTCAGTTTTCTTTTCTCCACCAAAATAAAATTTAAAAATTACAGCAGAAAAATCCTTTAATTTTTCCAGTTTTCATTCTTCCACCAAAATTAAATTGTTAAAAATTTTACAGCATTTCCTTATTTCCAGTTTCTTTCGACCCAACAAAATAAGATTGTAAAAATACAGCGATTATTCCTTAATTTTTCAGTTTCATTCATCCACAAAAGTAAATTCTTGGGTTAAAAATACAGCCATTCATTTAATTATCAGTTTCTTTTCTCCACCCCAAAATAAAAATTGTAAAAAATACAGTCATTCCTTAGTTAGTTTTTCCAGTTTCTTTATTTCTCCACAAAATAAAAATGGTAAAAATACAGCATTTCCTTAGTTTTCAGTTTTCTTTCTCCACAAAATAAATTAAAATTAAAGTTAAAAAAAAATAACAGCATTCCTTAATTTTCAGTTTCTTTCTTATCCACAAAACTTAAAAATTGTTAAAAGTACAGCATTCCTTTACAATTTTCCCCCAGTTTTCATTACTCCACAAATTAAAATAAAATTGTTAAAAAAATGACACATTTCCTTAATTTTCAGTTTCTTTCTCCACAAAATAAAATTGTAAAAATAGCAGGCATTGCCTTAATTTTTCAGTTTCTTTCTACCACAAAATAAAATAAAATTGTAAAAATACATGCAAATTCCTTCAATTTTCAGGTTTCTTTCTCCACAAAAAACGTAAAATTTGTAAAAATACAGCATTCCTTAATTTTCAGTTTCTTTCTCCACCAAAAAAATAAAAATTGTAACAAAAATACAGAATTCCATTCCTTAGTTTTTCAGGTTTCATTCTCCACAAAAATAAAAATTGTATAAAAAATACAGCATTCCTTAATTTTCAGTTTTCATTCTGCTACAAAATAAAATAAATTGTAAATTTAAAAATAAAAAATAAAAATACAGGCATTCCCTTAGTTTTCAGTTTTCTGTTCGCCACAAAATTAAAATTGTAAAAAATAAAAATACAGCATATCCTTAGTGTTTTCAGTTTCTTTCACCACCAAAAAATAAAATTGTAAAAATACAGCATTCCTTAATTTTTCAGTTTCTTTCTCCACAAAAATAAAATTGTTTAAAAAATTACCAGCATTCCTTAATTTTCAGTTTCATTCTCCACAAAATAAAAATTGCTTAAAAATACCAGGCAATTTCCTTAATTTTCAGTTTCTTTCTCCACAAAATGAAATTGTGAAAATACTGCATTCCTTAATTTTTAGTTTCTTTCTCCACAAAATAAAATTGTAAAAATACAGCATTCCTTAATTTTCAGTTTCATTCTCCACGAAATAAAATTTTAAGTACAGCATTCCCAAGTTTCTGCTGAACAGATATTAAAGGATTAGCAAAAAACTGATCAAAAGATATTCAAAAAGTCCAAGTAATAAAGGTCTTTATTCGGTAAACATTTCTAAAGTGTATAAAGTTTCACTGATATTAAACTCGGATAAAAGTTCAATAGTGTTCATAAACGTCTTTCCTCTCCTTCTATCTATTTCTGTTATCATTTCCTTTAGATTGGCTAGAGTCTCAGTTTTTATATAATTATTTGAGAGCTTTTTGTTTACTCATTCGTCGTCTTTTATTTCACGGAACTTTGATCATAGTTCTCTTTTTGCTATGATATATGATAGAGCTTCTCTCCTCAGGCCCTGTCTTCTTTATTTTCGACTGAGCTCCATCATAAATCGTTACTATCAAGGACATTCTTAATCTTTTAATAAAAAATCCTACTCTTTATTTACTTTCATAAACAAAATTCAAACTGCCGACATCTACAGAGAAAAAAAGGCTCATGAAGAATGAATCAAATCATCGACAGGTAAAAATAAAAATATAAACTCACAAAGATCCCAAAGAATGAAGAAACTCGACACGAAAAAATTAAGAAAGCCAATAAAACCCTATTGTTTGTTTGTTTGTTTGTTTGTATGGTGTTTTTACGTTGCATGGAACCAGTGGATATTCAGTAACGGAACCAACGGCTTGACGTACGTGACTTCCGAACCACGTCGAGAGTGAACTTCTACCACCAGAAATGCACATCTCTCACACCTCAATGGAATGACCGAGAATCGAACTCGCGGCCACCGAGGTGGCAAGCCAAGACCATACCGATCACGCCACTGAGGCGCATAATAAAACCGTATTCTTTATCTACTTTAATAATACCAGTTCAACCGGTGACATCTACAGAGAAAAAAAGGCTACTGAAGAATGAATCAATTCATCGGTAAGTAAAAAAAAAAAGGATACAAAGTCGCTTATCTAAAGATTGAATCACTGCATAAAAAAAATGAATTATGAAGAAAATGAAATTGACATATTCCCTTAAATGGTCATATTTGCCCCTTAATCACGAGTCCCACACATAGCTGCAACAACGGCAATGGCCGCCGTGACATCTCCCGAATTCAATATGTCAGGGGACGATCCTCCGAGGGGGGGGTGGGGGGTATGTATGTGTTTTACGTTCTTTATAAACTCGGAAACATTAAAGTTGCAGCTCTGGGTTCCCCTTTGAATAAATGATATGGAGGTGGAGGAGGAGGAGTAGGTGGAATGTGTATGTGGGAGGAGGAGGAGGGAGATGAGAGGAGACGGGTAGGAGGAGGCGAGGGAAGGGGTGGTTGTGGGGGGAGGGGAGGGGCATTTTCTTTATCTAATTTCAAATGCATTATCATAATGTACTCTCGGCTCGACGCGTCGACATCTGAGGGATGTCTTCGTCGAGTCGAGAGAGGAGAAAGTTCGACACGCGGCCATGAAGGTGATTTTTGAACGTGGAGCCATCTTGGCCGAATATTATTAATAATATAACTGATGTTATGATTCTCTTGATCGTCAAGGTTAAAAAACAGTATTTTTTGTCCATTGTTTCACTATACCATGTGATACATCTGCATATATATATATATATATATATATATATATATATATATATATATATAAATATATAATATACTATCATATACCCCTATTAACTATTCTATATATATTTATGCAATAATAATATATATATATATATATATATATTAATATATATTATATGTATCTGTGCATACATACACACACACACATATGTATGTATATGTATGATGAATGTGAGTTTTAAGATGCAGTGGTGGGAAAAGGCATGTATAAATGTAAAGTTCAAAGAGATAGAATAATTACCTAAACAATTACATAATCCTTTGTAATGCTTTGCAGTACTTTTTTTTCCAAGATGTCATCAGTGGAGGATGAAATCTGGCAACTGTCCATATTACGCAAGAAGTAAACAAAACATATCTAAAAATACATCTCTTTTCTGAGTGATAATATATTTAAAAAGCTTTGTATTCAATTTCCAGATATTTTAGTAGGAAGGTTTTGTATTACACAAAGGCGCGCGCGCGCGCGAGAGAGAGAGAGAGAGAGAGAGAGAGAGAGAGAGAGAGAGAGAGAGAGAGACCTACAGCATATCTAAACATATCTAAAAATACATCTCTTTTCTGAGTGATAATATATTTAAAAAGCTTTATATTCAAGTTCCAGAAAATCTATAGTAGGAAGGTTTTGTATTAAACAAAGGCGAGAGAGAGAGAGAGAGAGAGAGAGAGAGAGAGAGAGAGAGAGAGAGCTAAGGCAACAAAGTACAGCAAACATTTGATGTCATTTGAATTCTCTTGGGGCCTGGGATAAAAGCTGCGTTCACCAGACTCAGGAGATTGAGACAAAGCGTTCCCCAGTGAAAGCACGCGAGGTTTCAAGAACCAGCAACAGTTGGTGAGAGAACAGGGCCGGCAGCTGACCATAAAATATTCCCACGCAAGGTCGTTCACTCGCGCCCACAAGGTCCGGATGAAATGTTTTATTTGATTGAAGTTCAAATAGAAATTCTCCCTTTAGATAATAATAACCCTTTCGGGTAAGTCACACTCAAGTCTTTTCCCCTGTATCCCATTCAATGCTCGCTGGAACACCTGTTGGTCATAGTAACGTAATTCTCTTATCTTCAGTAGTGACGAATCCAAACTGGGGAATTCAAACCCGAAAAATAGTCAAAAATAAAATTTCCCAACCAGATTCTGATAGCAGACGCAGCATTACACATTTACAAGGTTCTCGTCCCAAGAAAGGATTCAGACGGGTGTGAGGAAAAGCCACAATGGAATATAAAACAAGATCCTTAATGCAAAGTTTGGTGGCGAACTAAAAATAATGGGAGAATACATTAGAGTATTGATGACTGACCAATATCTACTTTTGCGGTACATTGGAAGTGCCGGAAATAAAACAGTAAGAGTTCGGTACAGCTTACAAATGATTACACAAAGCAAAAGTGAGTTATTCCCACATTAGCCTAAAGGCACCAAAATGGTAGAGAACAAGCACAGAAAAGAAATATAGAATAACAAACTCAGCAAACTAGTGAAAAAAATGATAATGTTTCTAAAGAATAAGGATTATAAGGATTCTTTCGCTTCTCTATAAGTGAAAAATGGAGTCATACAAACAAAAATTATACAAAAACTGAATAGAAAAGAAAATACACAAATAATTCACGTGGTTTCCTCCCCCTTTTCATTTTTCATTGCCTTCTGAATTTTCGAAATTTTTTCAACTGAAGTCAACTGGTCACTGGAAAGGTCACCAATACGAAGCCCGAAAAAAAATACCAATAAATTTTTGGGACACAATTATGTGATTAATACCGAGTGGCAGTATGCATGAAGCCATGGTGACATCAAGCATTTGATTCGCTAATTACATCAATGCATTTTTCATTTTCCAGTTAATCAAACCATTTTGGCAAATTTTCGCTCCAAGGTTGTGTACAAACCTAAAAGCTTTTTCTATTTTCATCTTACGGTTATTATTTTTTTAATATATATACTTTTTTAATACTTTATATAGATAATTTTGTAATTACCATCTAACATTAAAAATTAGAACTAATTATCTGATGCTTTCACTGATAATCTTATATTTTTCTTCAGTCAATTTTACGAATAACAATTTTAAATTTTGAATAATATTTTTTCTTTTACCACTTTATATAGGTAATTTTGTCGTTACCATCTAAAAAAAATCAGAGCTAATTTTCTTATATTTTCACTAAGAATTTTCCATATATTTTTGTGTGTTCTTTTATCCATTTTTCAGACAACAATTTTAAATTTTGGATCTAAGTTACGCAAATTTTCTCTTCCAGGAATTTGGACTTTAAATTTATCCGTGCTAATGAGGAACCCCGGAACAGGAATAACTCCAGAGAGAGAGAGAGAGAGAGAGAACAGAGAGAGAGCGAGAGGAGAGAGAGACGAGGAGCGAGAGAGAGAGAGAATACGTTTGAAGCCGGTCTAGGATTAATCAGTGGCAAATAAATGTCAGATGGATGGTTGAATTTTTTTTTTTTTTAGATTCATTGCCATCAGCAGCTTTAGGAAGAATAAGACCTTCCCTCTCTCTCTCTCTCTCTCTCTCTCTCTCTCTCTCTCTCTCTCTCTCTCTCTCTCTCCTTTTACGCTTTAACAACCTCTGCATGTAGTACCCTACCCAATATATCTTCATGTTTCCAAAGTTTCCTCAAACAATATTCCGTCTTTTCCGACAGCTACTCTTTTGTCCAGACTGACAGAAGCAACAAGGCTGAACGATTTGAATAATTTATTAGCGTATTTGTAGGGGAAATAATCCCTTTGTTGAAGCTTCACTATATTCTGAAGAATGCTCAACAATTTTTCTTTTGACGACAAGGGCCCAAAGGCGTAGCTAAATCTAGATTTTCTTATTATTTTTATTTACCAATAAAACAGTCTTTACGTCACTCTCCAGCGATAGTTTATCTATATTCTAAGTTCATCCATTATTCAGGCCTCCTTCTGTCAAGGTTGAAAACACTACATGTAATCTGCAGTATTACATTGAAGCCGCTTTAAACTATATTACTTATTCAGTAATGTTTTAACGAGCTTCACGAGTTGCATACATATTATTAATTTTTTTTTTTTGGGAGGCTGGGCTTGAAAAAATAATGTCTTTTGGGAGCCAGCTATTTACACAAAGTTCATAATCTAGCTGCCACTAAAAGCCGACTTTGTGCAGACATTCTAAAAGAAAAAAAAAAGAAAAAAGGATCACTGTTTTATTAAAGAGGTCGTTTTTTAAGGAAAAATGTGCAGTGGAAGTTTGAAAAAAGAAATCTTATATTTAGGGAAGCTATTCAAAGAGCAAAGGTAAATGGAAGACTTCAGATAGTGTATATATATATATATATATATATATATATATATATATATATATATATATATATATATATATATATATATATATATATATATTCTACAGGTACATAACCATGAGACCTTTTAGTCCAGGAAAGCTTGTAACTTTTTTTGAATAAATATCTCCGCTAGTTTCAATGAAGCCCTGTTAGTAATTGTATTAATGTACAGAAGTATTGTGTAAGTGATAAATTTAACATACATATATATATATATATATATATATAATATATATATATATATATATATATATATATATATATATAATATATATATATATATATATATGTATATATGTATATATATAAGAGGGTAATGACGTAATCTGATGTGACCTCAAGGCAGAACTGCCCCTTAAATCAGTTACACAAAAGAAACGAAAACGATGACAAATTGCCTTTCTATGATTCAGTGATACCAAGAAATTTAGTGAGATAAAACTAGAAAAATACAAGAACGATCGACTTTCTCTTTTTTAATTCTCAAGAGTACGACGAGTCAGCACTTAAAACTGCATCCAGCTTAATGGTAGATGACGATGACAAGAAATTCTGTGCTTCGTTTCTATGAAAGATGAGAATTAAAAGCATGTCCCCCTAGATAAAGCGAACAATGTTCCATTCAAAGCTGTGATACGTCAGATATACGGAAAGGTCCGAGTACACTTTTCCATACTCCTATATAGACAAAAAAAAAAAAAAAAAAAAAAAAACCGGTGGAATACACTATTGCAAATTAAAGTCGAAGGATCTGTTTTGGTGAATTTCCTCAAAGTTATGATTCTGAGCAATGGCTAAGAGACCAGACACTACAAGAATGATAATTATGAAGAAAAAAAAAGTCGATACATTTACAATATATTTTTTTTTGGAGTAGAAAAATACTTTATCAAATAAAACTGGATATTGACGATTACATAAAAGTATTAAGTTACTAACCGCCAATGACGAACTGTGGAACGACAAGAAATGGAAAAGTGCGGACGATAATTAAAGCATGAACGATAACGGTTTGAGAGACGCAGGTATAACTGTTAAGACAAGGCACAGAGAACTGGGGTATGGAATGATGTACGTAATGGAATACTAGGGGTTTTACAACAACACTGTAGCAGAGTTGACTGATGCCAGAGCATGGGGGATATGTGTGAGAGCAACATTAGACTTGAATAGCTCAGCGGAAGTGATATATAAATGCTGAGTGGAAGGGTGAATTATCCAGCACGATTCTGCGTAAGACTATTTGCTAACGAAAGGTAGAGCATAAAGGAGAGAGAGAGAGAGAGAGAGAGAGAGAGAGAGAGAGAGAGAGAGAGAGAGAGAGAGAGAGACAGTACGGATGGTATCTAAACAATTGTTTAGTGCAAGAAAGAGTTAGTTAAGTTGATTGACCCTCAATAAACAAGTGGGAAAAGAGAGAAGCAATAAATCTTTTATGGATCAAATGTCTCGAACTTTTAGGAAACAAGAAAATAAAAACAATAAAATCAACGCTGGAAGGATCAAATCCAAAAAAATGTTAAATGAAAAAAAATATATATATGATCTTAAGTTACGAGAAAATAGAGAGAGCTCGTCTGAGACTGAGAAAGAGAAGAGGTTAGTATGATAAAGATACAGAATAATTTTCTTGAGTATTTAGAGCGCTTACATTGTGTATGATTAGAATATCATGTTTGAAAATACATTATGGAGGAAGACAGCACTGAGACGAGTAACTGTTACAGCCTTGGCTGTATACATATATATGTACTGTATATGTAATAAATATATACATATATATATATTTCCATGTATACATACACATTCATATGCACACCTATCTAATATATATATTCACTATATAGAATATATATATATATATATATAATATATATATATATATATATATATGTGTATGTATATGTATATATACATATATATATATATATATATATATATATATATATATATATATATTCTGAGTTGCTTCATATCTTGACACTACTATATCTATATATATATATATATATATATATATATTATATATATATATATATATATATATATATATATATATATCCGAGTTGCTTCATATCTAAGACACTGCCATATTGCTTAAATCTTTCATCCCCTGCCAGGCCCGAATGACAAAAATCAATTGATGCCGTTACTGGGACAGTATTATATACATGAACTCCTGCGTATTTGTATACAACTGGATTCAATATTCCGGGCAGTGCCGTAGGCCAATCAGAATCGTTTCCTAACCAATAAATGTTTTTGACAATATCGCCAATATTGGTTTCCAGAAACTGGACGACAATTGGCCCCGAAATAAAATATTCGGGTGATTGACAAAAGGTTAATCAACTGAGCTACAACATAACAAAGAGGCGACCGACTACCTGATGCGTGACAGCGCCGCCATATTGGAATTGTAGCTGTCAAATGATGTGCTACAAGCGGGGCGATTATTTGGACAAAGTCTCCATCTCTCCTGTTTCGTTTCTTGATCTTAATAGTATTACGAGCAAGAGGAAAGATAATAATAATAATAATAATAATAATAATAATATAATAATAATAATAATAATAATAATTTAATAAAAATAATGCCTTATTGAAAAAATAACTAGAAGAGATGAAGACGAGTTGATAATAATAATAATAATAATAATAATAATAAGAAGAAGAAGAAGAAGAAGAAGACAGTACACCCTTTCTTAAACATTTCCTGTTAAACAAGATGGTTGCCCAATAATAATAATAATAATAATAATAATAATAATAATAATAATAATAATAATAATAATAATAATAATAATAATGAAGTAGACTCTGCCTTAAACATGTCCTGTTAAACAATATGGTTGCACAACAATAATAAACAAAAAAAGGAAACCAGAAAAAAAACACACACAAACTGTTATAATCACCGAAAGTTTTTGCTTACGTCAACATAGCTAAACTTTTCCCCTTCGGCATACAATCACGTGAGCAGTCGCTGGCAAGACGACTAACGAAACAAACCTTGTGTTTATAGTCGTAAAGTCGTTCATCCGAAACTTTGAGTATAAAGGAAGTTAATTCGCTGCAATGCAAACATCGACGCATATTTGCATTGACATGCAATGCAACTATGCACGTCTAAGCGGAACGCAGGTCCCTGTATGAATATTGCAAACATATACATGTACAACAGGTATACATTTCACTTTATTATATACTTGTACATATATTACTTGTACATATATTTCGTCCTTTGACAGTTCCTCGTTGGACGAGTGGATTTCGCGCTCGGCTACCAATCCAGTGGTCCGAAGTTCGATTCTTGGCTCGGCTAACGTGGAACCAGAGGAATTTATTTCTGGCGATAGAATTTCATTTCTCGATATAATGTGGTTCGGATCCCACAATAAGCTGTAGGTCCCGTTGCTAGGTAACCAATTGGTTTCTACACACGCGATTCATCAGTAGCACGTCTAGCACAGCATTCATAAATTTATCTTTCCCTCTCGCGTTTCATGGATCTTGGAACGCCTCATCTTCCACGACATCTAGTCGGTAGTCTTCCCCCATCTCGCTCACAAGGTTTTCTCCAGTAACTTTCGAGTTGTTTACCATTTTTATCGCCCCCTGTCAACTTCGTTTGTTATCTACGATATTAAATACGCTTCCCACGATAACTGAGAATTTAACGTCCTAAAGCCTCTAAAAAGATATAAATAAATAGATGAATAAATAAATAAATAAATAAAAACTTTACAAGTTACAAAATTAAAGTGAAAAGTATATACAGCTAGTTTCAGGCCTCATTCTTATTGGGAGGTTTCGTGAGAGATCATATTTCCTTATTAGCAATTCTCTCTCTCTCTCTCTCTCTCTCTCTCTCTCTCTCTCTCTCTCTCTCTCAAAAATTATTTTGATAATTTAAAAGAGGAAACAAATCACATCCACAGTACAAAAAGACATTTAACAGCAATCTTCATGAATGATTTTGTGGCTATACACATGCATCAAATTACCAGATACTCTTAAATAAGATGTCGATATAATGCAACAAACAAAAGTTTGCATAAAAACTTCTAACTTCTGAAATATATAAAAGAAATTCACGTAGTTTAGCAAGAAATTTCGTACGGATACCAACAAAAGTTCATACAGTTATTAGAACTTAGTCTTGACTTGAAGGGTAGTAGGTAGCCCTACTTAAGACATGATAATTTGAAAGATCTTCACACACACTGAAGAATGTATAAAAGATGTTATTAAAAAACTTCCACTTCACAAACAACAACAAAAAATTTAATATGGCAGCCTTAAGTAGAGGCCCCCAACACCTCAGGCAACCTTAATTTTCGAAAAACACCCATTTTAGTTTAGGCTTATTAATGCGGTTTTTGAGACAGACCCAATTTACGAGTTAACATCAGATAAAACTCGATTCTGATCAATTATAGCGATAGGTGGCGCTAATGGGCTCTCTCTCTCTCTCTCTCTCTCTCTCTCTCTCTCTCTTAAGAAAACAACAAACAATCGAGTACAAAACGCATATAAAATAAATACTGATTTAATTAAAGGTACACAATCCTCCAAACGGTTGCTTAAAATTTAATTCTTTCGCAATAAATTTAAATAAATTTATTGAGGATACAATTTAATTTATTCGTAACAAATTAAATTATTCATATAAATATATAATAGCTTCATAGTGAACCTTTCCTCTCCAACGAAAATTACCATTTATTCTAAATGAGAATTAAACCGATTACTGTTCATACCTTGTTATATATATATATAAATATATAAAATATATATACTATATATATATATATATATCTATATAAAATAAATATATATATAGATATATATATATATATATAATCATATATATATATATATAGATAGATATATTAGCGATAATAAATATAGAATATATAATATTTATTAATATTCTTTATAGATATTATCATTATTAACAAATAGATATATGATATAAATTATCTATACTATAATCATTATTATATATTAATAATCAGATTATTATATTATATTATATATATTAACTATATATACTAATTATAAATATTATTTATAATATTAGGATATAGATATATAATATATATATATAATATGCCCATTATAATGTAATGTTATTTATGTAACATATATATATATATATTATATATATAATATATATATAATTTATATATTATATATAATATAGGGTAAAATGATATTTTTCCATGGAAAAATTACTTTTTCTCATTGCGCCTCAAAAAATTCACGGATATCTTAAATATTATAAATAAATAAATAAATAAATAAATAAATAAATAATAAATAAATAAATAAATAAATAAATAAATAAATAAACAAAATTAGTTTAGATGCGAATGTTTATATGCCCACAGTGATGCTAACTTGCTGGGAACACACACACACCACATCCAGAAAGCAAATGTATATGTAACTCTGGCATTCTTTCTTCGACTTTGAGTGGCCTACTGAGCGTCGCTGCTTCTAAGAGCAAGACAGATACTTTGAAATTCAACCACCCTCAGGAATTCCTTACGATCAAGAGCTCAGAGATATTCTCCTAAAATGGCAAAAAACGAAGAGGAAAAAGATATTTCATTTTGTATAACCATGGACTCTCATATGAAAGGCATTGTGCGATGTCTCGCAGAGAGAGAGAGAGAGAGAGAGAGAGAGAGAGAGAGAGAGAAGGAGGGCGGTACTCAATGAGTGGTTGGGGTATTCATCTTATCAAAAAATGTCGTCTGTATTTAAGAGAATAAGATTAAATACTGAGTATACGTGTTTACCAGAATACTTGAAATTTGAAAAATAGAAATAGAACATTTGCATTACCAGCATAATGGAGATGGAGTCAAAAAATGAAACCAAACAGATGTGAGTGAATGCAACGATATCAGATAAGAAAATATTAGCAAAATATCAAATCTAAAAATAAGGGGGGAGGGGGTGGAAATTAAAAAGGAAATGAAGACAGTGCGAATGAAAATAATTAAGAACCAAATGGTGTAAAATTGTACAGATAAAAATGGAAATTCAAAAGCGAACATAACAGATGCCATTTTATTGAGATGAAAAATTTTCTCACATCACCAACGAAAACAAAATCATCAGTTAGGGCGAAGGAAAAATGCCCTCTTCAGAGGACGAAATGCCCAGATGACCTTATTGAGAGCTCATGGCAGGAGGAGGAGGAGGAGGAGGAGGAGGAGGAGGAGGAGGAGGGGGAGGGGAGGGGGAGGGGGAGGGGGAGGGGGGAGGGGGAGGGGGAGGGGAGGGGCAGGGGGCGGGGGAGGGGAGGGGAAGGAAGAGTAAAGAAATCAAGGCGACCTGAACCCTTTTATTGCAGCGCGGATGAAAAGGGAAAGGGGGAGTTGGGGGAGTGAGTGGGAGTAGCAAGGGAGTACGAGTGGGAATGGAGGGAAGGATAAGTTGAAAGGTTGAGGAATACGTTTAAAAATTCATTTAAAAAAAAAATCATCAAAAATTAAATGCGAAGGGAGGGTATCCTCTGACAGTTTTTGCATATGAAAAGTGGAACGGACACACACACACACACACACACACACACACACACACACACACACACACACATATATATATATATATATATATATATATATATATATATATATGCATATATATCTCACGAACACATATCGATCGGTTAAAATGGCTAACTGCAGAGTGTACGTTAATATTCCCCAATTAACCAATTAAAAAGTTTAAATCCAATTTGCCAAAACAAACCCCACCACCCTCAGCTCTCTCGACGCAAAGTTAATTCTACTCAAGTTTCACATTCCGTTTTACGAGAACTATTCTCTCCAACTTCACGTGACGTAAAAGCTCCTCTGAGGAATTCCTCCAATGACGTCTTTCTTGTTCTTTGTCTTCCGCGAATCTCCACCGTATCTCCAATCTCCTCTAGCTGACGCTGTCACGTACTAACCTCAGTTGTTACTTAAGTTATTTTCGGATTATTGATATTAAAGGTATGATCATAATATATTTTTTTAGATTAATGATAATAAAAGTATAATCATATAATCATGATATATTTTCAGGTTAATGATAGTAAAAGTATAACCATGATATACTTTCTGATTAATGACAGTAAAAAGTATAATCATGAACATTTTCATATTAATGATAGTAAAAATATAGTCGTTAATGATAGTCAAAGTATAACCATGATATATTTTCAGGTTAATGACAATAAAAGTATAAGCATGATATATTATCAGATTAACCGCATTATAAAAGTATAATCATGATATAACTTCACATTCATGATATAGTAAAAGTATAATCATGATATATTTCCAGATTAATGATATAGTAAAAGTATAATCATGATAAACTTTCAGATCAACGATAGCAAAAGTATAATCATGATATAATGAATAAGGTTTTACACTTTTGGACGTTGCAATTGCAAAGCTGTTTACAGCTTATGTATAAATACCTATTTCATCTTTTTTAAGACAATGCCTCATTTACATACTGATACAATAATATTCAATTTAATTTTAATAAGAGAAACATTCAAACATTCTCTACTACAAGTTAAGTATATCTTAGTTTTACCAGACCACTGAGCTGATTAACAGCTCTCCTAGGGCTGGCCCGAAGGATAAGATATTTTTACGTGGCTAGGAACCAATTGGTCACCTAGCAACGGGACCTACAGCTTATTGTGGGATCCGAACCACACTATATCGAGAAATGAATTTCTATGACCAGAACTTCGGACCACCGGATTGGCAGCCGAGCGCGAAACCACTCGTCCAGCGCGGAACTATTCTCTACTACAAAAGGTTGCAGTTAACTGCCTTATATTCACTCTGCAATGCACGAATCAACCAATATCAAGATTTCATTATTATTAATGAGGTTCAAGAAAGAACATTAAAGTGACTTCATAAATCAAGTGATAAACTCTGGGTGTTTCAGATAATAAATAATATGGAAAACGGAGAGCCTTGCATTGCAATGAAACCGCCATAACTCTTACTTTGCGCAATCAGCCAATGAGAGACATGATTATCATTTGCGCAATCAGCCAATTGGAGAAACTGTTATAATTGGTAACTCGAAATTAGCTAAACAACTGCGGAATCAGCCGATGAGGAGGACACTAAACTGTCAACTGTTCGGATGGGAAACTGAACACAACCGCACAACTTTGAAAAAGAAACCAATACTTATAACAAACTTCAATACCTTAAAAAAAGGCAATACTTATAACAAAGTTCAATGCTTGAAAAAAAAAAAAAAAAAAAAAAAGAGAGAGAGAAGGAGACTCAATATCTTACACCACAAACATGACAAAACGGCTCCCAAAAGTAAGAGCATTATGTGCCTGAGGGTTACCTAACCCCTAAATCCCCACCCCCCCTCTACCCCCTTCCCCAATTGTCCTCATCCGGTCACGAACCGGTCTTTCTTCGTTCTCGAACGTTGGCACCGTTCGTGAGAGGCAAGGCTGCATGAGGGGAAACTCTTGTAATTCTTGCCGAGTTCTCTCTCTCTCTTCTCTCTCTCTCTCTCTCTCTCTCTCTCTCTCCCCTGTGGCCTGTAGTTTGCGACTGTCTAGTCTCCCCACCCCCTTCGATGCTCTCCATTACAGTCGCCTGCCTGTTCAGTGCGGTAACCATTAACGTTGAAGTTTGTTACGTCTGAGAATGTCGCCTTCTTTTTTTCCCCCTATGGCTTTGAAATTTCACCATTAAATAACTAATATTCGAGATGTTCTCCACCAGCACAGAAAGTTCTACAGACAATGAACTAACTTTGGCATCGTAGTTCAGATATGGAACGATAACCAAATTCTAATTTTATTAACATTTGGGACAGACACCTACCTGGCTCCAACTTCGTATAATGATTAATTCTACTAATAAAAAAAATGCTTATGGTCTGTCATAATTTCCCCACCTAAATCTTAAACATCTGTAGCATAACTTCGCACATCCCAATCACGTATTAAACTGACATTTGTAGTTGATTTCGTTTGTCTCTAACTAAACTGAAATAAAAAAACAATTCGAAAAAACACTCGCGACTTTCACTCTCAGTGCAACTTTCATTCCGCTTTCTCCTAAGATATAGCAACTCTCTTTCCCGGCTTCACTTGTTATTGTAAACAGCACTGGCATTACGATTCTAAAAGAATTCTAACATTCTGACAGTTATATTTCACATTTTTCTTATACCCGTCTTTTATTGCTTTCTGTATTCTCAAAACACGTATACGTATTCAGTATTCATTCCTATTCTCTTGCCTCGACCAGAATTTGTAATAAAAACGCCCTACCCAATCAACTATAGTGGGTTCATTTATCTTTATCTCTCCGTCATTTTGTCTTGTTATGTCTTATCATATTTCATCATGCATCCTTTTATTCGCCAAGCATTCCCCACCTCTCTCTCTCTCTCTCTCTCTCTCTCTCTCTCTCTCTCTCTCTCTCTCTCTCTCTCTCTCTCTGCCTAGACATGGCATAACACCCTTCCTATGAGAGCCCTTGAACGCACAAAATAAAATCTTCTTTTCCTCTTCGCCTTTGTTATTTTAGAGGGAAATCTCTGGGCTCTTGAACGCAAGGAATTCCTGGAGGTGATTGAATTTCAAAGTATCTGTCTTCCTCTTAGAACCAGCGACGCTCAGTAGGCGACTAAAATTGAGAAGTCGGTATCTCTACACGGAAATATTCCCTGGAAGTGGCGCCAACATGTTCAAAGCTTAATGCCGCCAATATGGGTATCTAAAACACATTTATAATCAAATGCTCATATATTTACTTAATTTCAAATGCGTATGTTTACTTAGTTTTAAATCCAATATTTACAATATTCGTGACTTTTTGCAGAGAGAGAGAGAGAGAGAGAGAGAGAGAGAGAGAGAGAGAGAGAGAGAGAGAGAGAGAGAGAGAACCACTTGTGAATTAAAATTAAAATTTAAGTTTATACATATAAATATGTGTGTGCGTATGTATATGTATATATATATCTATCTATCTATAGATATATAGTATATATATATATATATATATATATATATATATATATATATATATACTATATATATACAATATATATATAGTGAAACATTCAACATGGACTTCTCATAACCTTTTGCGAAAAATATAAAATATATTTAAGGTTATAATCCTTCAAAATCACTCCTGTTAAGTTAAAACAGCCTAACCGCTTGACACAGTAAAAATCTAAAAAACCATAAGAAAGGGAAAAATAGTGGGTTCAAAAAGACAAAGAAAAAAAATATATAAATATATATATATATATTTTAAATCATCATTAGGCAGTTGTTTAAGACGTACAGAGCATAAATGACAGATTACGAAAATTTTCGATTTACTAAAAGAAAGCGATGAGTGGTTTTAACAAACGTCCTAAGGAATAAAAGAAGTGCAGAGAAAACATGAATGCCAGATAATGAAATTCCCAGATTAGATTAAATAAAAATAAAAAAGACACGTATGATACGAAGGGCGCAAAACAATTAGCAGACGGACAGTG
>NC_061110.1:95122339-95127339 GCF_015104395.2 Macrobrachium nipponense | reverse complement strand
AGCAGAGAGTTAACTCCGTTTACTTTTTAAATTATTCAATGAAAAATCAATTTCTTAATTTCGACTTGTGCTTTCAAAAGCATCATTTTGAGACTAAAGTGAAAGTCAAAGAATAATTAAACTTATTTAGGGAAAAAGCCAATTGTAAGAAAGAGTTAAAAGTATAAGAATAATGAAACTTCTTTTAGGGGTAAATTAAATGGGAATAAACAATTAAAAGTCATAGAATAATTACGTAAACAAGAGTTCAAATGACGGCAGGGAATGGAACTCGCAACAAAGAGATTAAAAAAAAAGAAAAAAGAAATATAGGAAGAAATAATACCTAAACTTTAAAAACAATATCTAAATGTGTAGGAATTCAATAAACAATTTCAGCTGCATTGTTTGAAGGAATTCCCCAACGAAAAGGAAGTGTCAATTAAAACCGTGAGGAAATTTGATCAGTTTGAGAGTGATTTTATTGGCGACTTCCAGGTGTTATCGAAAATATATAACACCTTCTTGAACATATATATTGTGACAGCTAACTTCACAATTAAAAACAAGTAAAATTTGCGTCAAAGTTTTTTTTTCGGCACAATCGAGTTTTCTGTACAGCCGCTACAGCGCATAATCAAGATCACCGAAAATAGATCTATCTTTCGGTGGTCTCGGTATAATGCTGTATGAGCCGCGGTCCATGAAACTTTAACCACCGCCCGACTGCAGGCTTATACTTTATTATTGCCAGAAGCAAGATTATGGCTAAATTTAACCTTAAATAAAATAAAATCTACTGAGGCTAGAGGGCTGAAATTTGGCATGTTTGACGATTGGAGGGTGGATGATCAACATACCAATTTGCAGCCCTATAACCTAAGTAGTTCTTAAGATCTGAAGGCGGACAGGAAAAGTGCGGACAGAAAAAATTGCGGACGGACAGACAAATAGCCATCTCAATAATTTTCTTTTACATAAAAAATAAAAACATCTTTTGCAGTTAATTTATCCTTTCAATAATGGAAATACCATAGCGATATTGTGGTGAAGAGACAAAAGAATGGCTGTATGGTTGACTAGGGTGGATAGGGTATGCCTGGATGAGAGAAAGATTCCACATAAAAGTTGTGAAGACAACTTTTTGAGGGTAGAATAGTGATGAAGATAGCATTACTAACACAAGATGGTGTAGAAGATAATATCCCAATGAATGTAAAATATTATCAGGTTATTGAAGGCAAATAAAAATACATTTTGTCATCAAACATCTTCTAGAAGATTAAATGGTAAAGACAACAATTGGAAAAAGAGATTTCACCAAAGACAATGAATCTAGGAGGACAAAATGAAAAAAAATGCATCTTGGATGATAAAATACATAAATAATACATCTAGGAAGACAAAATACAAAAACAATGCATCTAGGAAGACAAAATAAAAAAACAATGCATCTAGGAGACAAAATACAAAAACAATGCATCTAGGGAGACAAAACACAAAAACAATGCATCTAGGAATACAAAACACAAAAACAATGCATCTAGGAAGACAAAATAAAAAAAAAACAATGCATCTAGGAAGAGAAAACACAAAATCAATGCATCTAGGAAGAGAAAACACAAAATCAATACATCTAGGAAGAGAAAACACAAAAACAATGCATCTAGGAAGACAAAACACAAAAACAACGGTCCACAAAGACAAAATGCCACTTCGCCTCGACAAGTTACTATTAGAACAATTTCCCCAGAGAGTGTTCCTGATTATTTGACGTTGCTGAAGTAAATACCTACATGAAGACAAGACAACTTCATGAAAACCACACATTACTGAGGAGAAGTTTCAAAAAGAGGCTTTTTAAAACACAGGTCAAAATAAAAATTTAGAACCTGATTTTTCACTGAATAATTTGAGAAGTATATGAGTGAGTTTTATTTGCATATTAATTTCCCAATTTCTATACCATAACTGATAATTACAGGTCTCCGTCAATAAAATTTGAAAAAAAACTATAGGTTTATCACTTAACCTACGAAATCCCTATTTCAATATATCAAAGTATAACAGTAATAAAAAATAGTTAAATACAAAAAAATTTCAGAACAATGATATTGTCGGATAGAAAAATAACTTACAGACTTAAGCCATTATTTCATTACAAAATTATTTCATTACAAAGTGAAAATGCAAAGGAAATGATCCTTACAAACACTAAAGTGAAAAACGATAAGGGGACGTAAGAAGGATAGAAAATAAAATACGCTAAATAACTCCGGGAAGCAGACAGAATACGAAAAGGATAAACAGCAAGAGAGAGAGAGAGAGAGAGAGGGGGGAAATAGTGCCAAAGAACTGTGGAATACAATAAGGGCAACGGAGAACAACACGGAAACTGCATGTCCGACCTGGGTGGGGGGGAGAGAGAGAGAGAGAGAGAGAGAGAGAGAGAGAGAGAGAGGGCAGGCATAGGAAAGTGGGGAAGGGGATGGCAGGTCGATAATTCAGAAGACAAGGCAATAGGACTGGAGAGAGAGAGAGAGAGAGAGAGAGAGAGAGAGAGAGAGAGAGAGAGAGAGAGAGAGAGAGTTTTACTAGACAAAGGAAGTAAAGAAAGTGTAAGAGGGAAGTTAATAATTAAGGTAAGTAAACAGACCATAAAGATATATAGCAGGAAATAAAGAGAACAATGGAACAGGGGACTAATTCAGGAGACAAGGAGAAATAAAATAACAAAGAAAATAATAAAAAATGAAGTAGAATAACACGAGGAATGAAAATGGAAAAGTATGGGCAACATGTAACTGACGTATATGGACCGTTAAAACTAAATTGGTCTAAAACTGGCGAGCAACTCTTATGCCATATCTGAGAATTATTTGTAAAACCAGTCAGAGAGAGAGAGAGAGAGAGAGAGAGAGAGAGAGAGAGAGAGAGAGAGAGAGAGAGAGAGAGAGAGAGAGAGAGAGAGAAACTTATATGGCAACTTTCTGAATGATATGCAAACATGAAAAGCAATTACATTGTAGACGGCTGAAGGTTTGCAAATGCAAGAAAGTAAAGTTAAAATTGGAAATGCAAATATACGTCTGACAATCCTGATATTCATCAAAAGAGGAGTCTTACTGAGTCTTTGGAAGGATGAGTCATGAGACTGAGTTTTACAACTGGAAGGATGAGTCATGAGACTGAGTCTTACAACTGGAAGGATGAGCCATAAGACTGAATTTTACAATTGGAAGGATGAGTCATAAGACTGAGTCTTACAACTGGAAGGATGAGTCATGAGACTGAGTTTTACAACTGGAAGGATGAGTCATAAGACTGAGTCTTAGTTTTGTAGAAAGTAAGTCTGTAGACAGTAAGAGTTTTATTAAGAGATTTTAGAAAGTAAGAGTGTTTTTAGAAAGTAAGAGTTTTTAGAAAGTACGAGATTTTGGAAAGTAAGAGTTTTTGGAAAGTACGAGATTTTAGAAAGTAAGAGGTTTTGGAAAGTAAGTCTGTAGAAAGTAAGAGTTTTTTAGAGAGTAAGAGTTTTTTTATAAAGTAAGTCTGTAGAAAGTAAGAGTTTTTAGAAAGTAAGTTTTTAGAAAGTAAGAGATTTTAGAAAGTAAGAGTTTTTAGAAAGTAAGTCTGTAGAAAATAAGTTTTTTTTTTTTTTTTGTTTTTTTTTTTTTTTTTAGAAAGTAAGAGTTTTTTGAAAGTGAAAGTTTTTAGAAAGTCAAGAGTCTTCAGAAAGTAAGAGCCTTTAGAAAGCAAGACATCAGAAAGTAAGAATTTTATTTAGCAAGTGTCTTCAGGAAAAAAAAAGTCTTTCAGAAATCAGTCTTTATCAGGAAGTAAGACGATTCTTGAAAAATGAAAAGATGATTACGACTGGAATGATAAGAGAGTTTTACGAAAAAGAACGCTCCCTGAAAAGAAAGATGCGTCTTCAGCCTGGAAAGACAAAGCCTTCCTCGGAATATCTAGTCTTAAGAACAGAAAGAATTTTCGGACGAGGAAAGGCAACAAAACCGTCGGTTAATAGGTAATTACTTTCCGTCTAATGAACTGCTAATTAGCAGAGATTAAGAGGCAAGAGATTAAATTCCTCTTCAACATTCATTTGCAGAAGCAGCGCTGCTGTTCCTTCACACACGCTGCTACTCAGGTAAGAAGTGTGAACAAATATTTTCTTGTAAAAAGGAGATAAGTCACCAAGGTCGTGTTTATGTACACGAACACACACGTGCACAAAACTAATATATATATATATAGATATATATATATATATATATATATATATATATATATATATCTATATATATATAGTAGATATAATATATGAGATATATGTGGCTGTAACTTTGTTTACATGAGGTACACATTATACATTAACACGTAATTTGTCTTCGATGGGAAAGGGGGGGGGGGGGGGGGCGGTCGGGGGGGGGGGGGTCGGACGTGGCTCCAGAAAGTACCACCTTTCTGGTTGTCAGTATGAATTGCGATTTGAAGATGCTCGTGGTCACCCATCCAAGAACTGGCCTTTATGTATTCCAAAAACTGGCACAACTAAAGCCTCCTCAGAGAGAGAGAGAGAGAGAGAGAGAGAGAGAGAGAGAGAGAGAGAGAGATCGTCTTTCAATAAACCTTCTCTTAGTTGGTTCTATCGAGTCGAATGGTTGATTATCGTACTCTGGCTACCCTCTAATTACTGGGTCCGATTTCGTGATTAGCTTCTACTCTTATCACTGTTATTTGAATGACCAAACATCCAGGCAATACTGAAGAATACGATTAATTCGCTGGGGCTTATGCTTCAATGAATGAATACTGCAGCAGAAATCTGTAGCTATTAATTAAACTGCTGCTCTAACACATCATAGACAAAGAGAGAGAGAGATGTAGCCGGAGAATGAGAGCGAGGTAATGAAAGAAATATTGAGAGAGAGAGAGAGAGAGAGAGAGAGAGAGAGAGAGAGAGAGAGAGAGAGAGATACTCTTCTTGAATCTATGTTGAAGCGTCACCATGATTC